>NW_009721047.1:0-21204 GCF_000703405.1 Apaloderma vittatum
CGCCGCCACTCGTCCCATACCCCCGGCCGCCCTGCCAGGACAAGCCCGATCCCATTTGCACCCTGCAGGCGGGAAGGAGCCCTGGGAGAGGTGGGGAGAAGGGAAGCGGGAGGAGGGGTGCGAGGAGTGCGGTGCCCCACAGCGTTGCTCGTAGCTGCTATAGAGAGGCAGAAGGCCAGAGGCATCCGGAGGGGCCCTGGATTGAGATTCACCCCCCTCCCACATCACTAATGTTGTGATGTTTGCGGAGGAGAGGGGGGGCTACTCTGCAGCGTGACAGGCGAGGGACACATGGGTCATCTAGAGCCCTCCTGGGAACTGCTTCCACATCTGGCTATGCCCAGGTCAGCACTTGAACCCACAGAGACTCGTGTCCCCACGGGAGGGTCACTGGAGTTAGGGAGGTCCTGCAGGAAGCCAGCAGCCTGGCACAGAAGGACTTGCTGCACCTCAGGCTGCCCCAAATGTCCTTCCTCTGGGCAATTCCCCTTTCACCATGCCTGAACGACTCCACCCTTTGCTGGCTCCAGCAAGGAGCAGATGAACCCATTGTCCCACCCTCCAGGCAAAACTAGGAACTTAAAATAGGACCAAAGCTAATAACTCACACACCGGTGGTTGCAAGTACCCAGTGACCTTGAGTAGCCCTCTACACCCAGATCCCCAGGTGCAAGAAGAACTGTGGAGAAGCAGAGCCATTAATCTAGCTCGTGCACCCCCTTACACTTTCTCCCTCTTATCTGGTCATCTGTGCCTACAATTTTTATCACCACTGGCAAGACAGCAAGCCGGAATTTTACCTTTGAATTTCATTTGTTCTGTTCTTCCTTTCTTTCATTTGTGTTTTTTTTTAAATAGATTTTTTGCATCACCATGTCCTTCAGCAGAAATGGAAAACTAAATCTCTCTGTTCAAGATGATGTGTAAGACATGGACAATATCGCAGAACTCCTTTGTACAGCGCTTTGTGAAGAACTAACCAACCAACACACCAGCTACTTATTAGTGTTGCAGTTGTTATTGACACTATTTACTTTTGGTCTCATTTTAAAAGCTTATTGCCCACATGTGGGATGAAAGACATTTCTGGATAAGAATTTGGTTTAGAAAAAACTCATGAATTTGTCCAGAAGCTAACTCTCATTGTCTGTCTCACCTCTTTTGAGGAGGAGAGATAAGGTTTCAACTGGCCATGTGTGATACTTTGATGGGACTCTAGTTCTCCCAGAGGTGCCACTGGTGGAAAATGAGCACAACTAAATGTGTACGGCACGGACAGTGCTGTGCTCTAACCAGGACCTGGACAGAGCAGTGGATGTGGATCAGTGGTAGTTGGTTTGGCAGTGGCTGCAGGACGCAAAGCGCCGTACAAGCTGGTGCAGCAAATGGATAGTGTGAGCAGAAAAAATTGTCAGTGTTGCAGCAAACAATCCCTGCTGTTGCTTTTCACTCTGCACGTTGAAATCTAATCGTTGCAACTGAAAGCAGAGGAACTCAGATTTTAATTAGCTGTCAGCCATGAAGTTCTCCCTAAACTCTCTGTTTCCCTCAGTTATTTTGGTGACCTACTTCCCAGCTCTTTCACTGAATATGACACACAACTGCTCAGGAGCACCAAGACATTAACTCTGCTAATGGGAATCCACTGGTGAGCTTCCCTCTGAAGCACCAGGCACGTCCTCAGTTCCTCCCAGCCCACCTCTCTCTGCAGCTTCCAGCATGTTTTCCTGTCTCCCAGTGCCTCCTGCTGAGACCCTCAGAAAGGTTTTCAGCTGAGGGATTTTTGTGACATTTGAGGGGAGCTCAAAACCCCCAAGTTTGCCAATGTTTGTTGTAATGCTTATTAGTCCATGCAAGCGAATCCTTTTTATCATCCAGCCTTAATGGCACTGGGACAGAAAAGGTGAAGCAGAGATGTAGCTTTATCCCACTTGCACCTGAGAGCAGATTTTATCAACTTGAAAAGTCACTGGTTAGGAGGGCTGTGAGGCTGGGAGAAGATGTCCCCTACTCCCCGGTCCCTCACACACCCCTTTCCAGGCACACTGAGACCTCCAGCTTTCACAGTCTCCAAGAGAAAGGTGTAGCTGTGCGCTGAAAGAAAGAATGGAAGTCAGAGAGTAGGTTAGACTGTGAGATGAGAGGAGATACTGTGTTATAGGACTGCTCCACACTGCAGTGGCTATGGTTCACACTGCTTTTTCTCAGCCAAGCTAGCTGAAGTAGTAGCTGTAACAGCATAGAGCTCTGCATGGGCTGTGAAATCTGCTGTGCAAGCTGAGCAAATACTCCTGTGTTCTGCCTGGTGCTCCAAGCAAAAATGCAACAAGACTGCTCATGTCCTGACTCAGTTTGTTGTGATGTGGGAATATCCATGCTTCATCATGACTGTAGCCTGGGCCATGCTAGGAGAGGCAGCGGTTTGCTCCTGCTTACCTTTCCGCCCATTAGTCTCTTTACAGTCATGCGAGTGAACACCTACCATTGCAAACACGCTTACAACCACTAATTAGTAGTCTCAAAATCATGGAGATTCTCATGCCAGTGCTAATGAATGGTTCATTCATTCATTCGTTCATTCATGCACACCCCCAGCTCTTTCTGACAACAGCCTGCATCTCTCTGCAGTGGCTGGAGGAGGTTACTGGGTATTGTATACATATGCAGGGCATAAAGACAATTCCTTCTTGCAAAGAATGGGCTTGGTGGACTGTGGAGTCTTGAACATGGGACGGAACGGTGCAGGCCAGTTCTCTGCTCAGTGCCTTGTGGAAAAAAAGACTTTTGACCTCCTGCACATTTTTGAGGAGGGGAATGCAAGTCCTTAGATATTTCTTCTTGTATAAACAATACAAGTGGTCAGTGCAAGGCCAGTCTTCAGCTCACACAGAGCATGCTCACCTTGGAGCAGCTGTCCTACTGCTTTTTCTTGGCCGTGTCTGGAATGTCTTCTCAGTGGAATGCTTTGGTCTCTGCTCCAGCTTTTGTGGGTTCAGATAATGCTGGACTCCTTATTGGTTAGTTATCTCTGGTCATGGTTTCCCTTGAGTCTCTCAGGAGATGCCAGAGGGATCCTGCAGGAGCAGCTGGGATGTCATCTCTGGCTTGCCATCCATCTGTCTTCGCTCCTTATAGCAGCAGAATTGAGCATGTGCCCACTGAAGCTTCTCTGGCTCTACTCTGCATGTTCTTGTTCTGGAGATCCCTGAGAATGTTGTTTCTAAAAAAGATGCTCAGAAACATAGTTTCCAGCAATTTCAGCATTCATTTGCACTGCCACCTTCAAACCTGCCTTTGCTCTTAGAGTGATAAATCAGACATTTAGAAATACAGTGGATGGAGGGGGACTCAGCAGTGAATAGGAAGGGCCGTGCTGTGTGCTGGACATCACACACTTTTTGAACTCTCCAGGCAGTGATTCCTTAGCTGTTTCCAAGTAGCTGGTGTAGTCTTAGTCCTGATGATCCCAGGGAGGTCTGAGTGTGTGACAGTTGTCTGTCATCCAGCCAGAGGTCTTGGGTGTGGAAGGTGCCTTCTACCCCTAGAAAATCGACTGTGAAGACTATACCTCAGGGAGAAAACAGTGCTCAGTGAGGTGTTTTGGTGTGCCTCTGAAAAACTGGCAGCGTAGGGCTTGCTCTGACTGCAATGTTTTGGAATCCCTCAGAAGTAACCAGAGAAACTATGCCTATGCTGATTTTGAACTTTCCACCAAGCACTTGCTCTATGGTATATTTTATGCAGTTTAAACAAGAAAACCAGAGCACTAACTGATGAGTACAGCATTTAGCAGCTTGGGAGAGAGATTTCCTGGAATTTTGCAGAGCACTGCTTGTGTGTGGTAGACACGAGAGAGTATTTGCACTAGGTACCACTTGTCACATAGGAACTGAAAGCAGAACTAGTTGTAAAGGCTGGGCATGAATTTAGGGAGCTTGGAAGTGGGGAGAACTGCATGTATTTTGCAAACATCTAGTCCATAAAACAAGCCACACTCTCTTTTCAAATTCTGCTTCAGAATCTCACTTCTCTTTTTGAAAAAAAAAATGCTTTCCAGTTATCAGGGATATACAGGAAAGTTCAATATGTTCGCAGAATGACTTCAGCACCTGGTCTTAATGTAAGAGATGTACAAGGTGCAAACTATCTTCTTACTCTTCTCAAAGGAGTCAAAACTCAAAAGCTTTCTGACAGCTGTCATTTATCTCAACAGTACTGCATGCTAATACTAGCATCTCACTCTAATCCCCATTTCATGGGCAAAAAAACAATTTCTAGCCCAAGTCACTACAAAATGAAGGGCCAGATGTCCTCTGCTGAATTGCCCGTCCCTTAGCATCTTTTCCCACCAAAAAAATACGAAGCTTTGTTTTGCTGTTACAAAACGGCAGAATACAGGAGCTAAAAATGCAAATGCAAGGTCAACTGATGTATATTTCCCAGTGAAAGCAGTAGCCTAGGGACTCTGCTGCCTCAAGATGAATGTCCTGCAAAGGGCGGTGGAGCTGCAGTGTGCCAACCCCAGGGCAGCACCATAACCAAGCAGGCACTAGTACTCTCCACTTGATGCTCCAGCTATTTCCACCACAATCTCAAGGCTGCCCTGACCTGAAAAAAAAAATTTCTGAAAAAACCAAACCCTCCCAAATCTAGAATAAAAAAGCAACAATTTTGCTCTCTGGATTTGCCTTCTGCAAAAGCATGAAAACCTAAAGTATTGAAATCTGAAGAGGTTTGATGTTTTCCAATTTACCTGGTAACCAGAAGTAAGTTTAAAAAATGAAAGTGGTGAAATAGTGATATGTAATCATATGCTTCCAGGAGCTAGAACTTTAAGAAAAATGAAAAGTGAAAATACCATGGTAATACGGCAAGATCTGTGAGCTGTGTCCTGCAAACTGAGGACTATGATGCTTCCTCAGCAGCTTCAGTGTCACATGAGGCCATATCCCACACTTGGTCTGCGTGCACGGTTCCCATTGCTATCAGTGGGAGATAGAGGATAAATCGGATCTCATGCATCACTCCAGCTGCGGCCCCTGGTTGTGAAGGTAATTTGGCCTCCTCTGTACCATCTGTTTGTCAGCCCTGAGCAAGGCTGGATTTTCCGGCGAAAACAGACTTTTATTAAAGGTGAGAAGTGACTGACCTCAGCTGCATAAATCACCTTATATATATTTCATATATATATATATTCCGGGTCAAGAAAGCTGCTGGAACACCTTGCAAAAACCAAGTCCTGTAGGCAAGAGGTTGTGAAATAACTTCTCTTAAAGGGAAAATTGTTTTCACTATAATGGACTCTAATCTGTGGTGTCCTTGCAGGGCAGTCAGAAATCTTCGTTGTCTCTTTACTTCTTTGACTTTACCAACCTCTGCCTCAGCTCTGTCTCCATTTTACATCTGAGTGGCTTTGCCTGTCTAGGCATCCCTCCAGCACTGACCAGCTCTGCTGAAGACTAGCCCCTGAGTCCCAGGGTTAGAGTGGAGCCAAGGAACATGCTGTCTGCTGCTATCAGCACACAGCAGTCAATTTTAGGCCACAAGAAGCCATGGGTCTGGGAATTTCTCTGTCCTTGGTCTTCCCCAAGATACCTTGGAGAAGGCCTGTGCCCTTGTGTCTGGCTGGCTGTCCCTGGAACAGCTGAGGCAGCAGAAGAGTTCTTAGCCTAGTTCCTTTCTCTCCCCATGTCTTAGATGCATGTCCAATGGACAGGGACTTTCATTAGTGCACACGTAGATCTTGATATTTTTGCATGGTTTACCCTCTTTGCATTTCTGAACACGTACAAACTAAAAATCCTTGTCTTATCTATGGTGTGTGTTCAGGAAGCAGTGATGCAGTAGCCAGTGCTGCATGTCCTAAACATAGTAGCTGAAGCACTGGCTGCAAAGAGATTTTAACAAAAAAGAGAGAAATACAGATTTAACTTCCGAATTGTTTAATGGTTTCGGGTTTGGGGTTTTTTTTGACGGAGATTTTAGAGAAATGAAACTGCAGTATTTGTAAGACTGGATTCTCCTTTCAAATTCCCCATGCTGTCATGTGCCAGTCTGTTCACCCCCTGGAATTTCAAACATGGCCTGTTTGAAAGCTGCTGTGAGCTGAATGGCTTTTTCACAGCTTTCTGGATTGTGACCATACTTTAAAATAATTGAAGGTGCTCCATTGCTACCTGCCTCGTGGCTAGAAATCCCCAAATCTCTTAGAAAAATCTTTTGGTCTTATGGGAAGCTGTTCCCAGCTTCTGGCAAAGCTGTTTAGGTTCTGAGGCTCTATTCCTGTGTTTGTATGTGCAGGAGGAACATGGATGTGTGTGTGTGCATGCATGCAGACATTTCCTGATGCAGATTGCACAAACACTGACTTCTTCCCTCTGCATTTCTGCTTATTCAGATGAATTCTGGCTAAATTTCTGTGAGTGCTCCCATCTCTTCAGCGTGTGAGACAATTTCCTGAGTGTAGCTGTCAGTCCAGGAATACAGGCTGCAGTGGTGTTTATATAGGCTGGAGATCAGGCAACAAGGGCAGAGCAGGGACTTGAGGATTCAGGCATACCCTGGCTGCTGCTGCACCTCCTCCTCTAGTAGCGCAGACAGTGCAGTGGCAGGTATGGAGGGAATGGCAGGGATGGGAGGAATAACCATTCAGGGAGGCAGCAGAGATCTGGCAGTCCAGTGATGTGTAGGCAGTTGTATGTGTAGTAGACCAGTGTGAGAATACAAGCTTTCCTCTTCCATGTGCACCTTAGTCACTAAGAAAGTTTCTGGCCTCTGCACCTTAATACACTAGTGTATTTTGGTATTTGTGCCAGGACTGTTAACAGTATCTGGCATTTTATTTGCCATCAGTAGGCTCCAGAGTTAACAGCTGTATTTGCATGACCAGTGGCATCAGGAAGGCAGGCAACAGCAGCAGAGCCACCAACAGGAAGAAGTAAGAGAAGTGAGAGGTCTAAAAGATGTGGTTCAAGAGGTAACATTGTAGGAATGCGGATTGTCAAGTCCAGAGAAGACATACATCCTTCCAAATCTGAAAGAATAGATATTTTCCATCCCTTTACTATAGATAAGAAGTCAGGAGGTTAAACTGCAGGTAGAGAGACTGAAGTTTGACACAGAGAAAAGCTTTCTACAGCCATGAGAGTAATGGTGTAGGCATTTGGGTTGTCTGCAGAGAGAAAGAAGCCTGTGTCACAGAAGGATATTAAGATCAGGATGAGCAAACCTCCGCTGAGTTCAGATCAGGTGTAGGCGACTTAGCTCTTATCACCATTTTATCATTAAGATGTATCTAAGGTTTGAAGAACCAGGAGACATTCAGCACATCACGAAAAGAAAACCACTGCTCTGGTTAGTAGGGTGAAATAAAAGAAAACTTACCTTTAGGCTTTGGACAGATTTGGGGTAGGAAAACAATCAGAACATGGGAAATTAGGTCATGCTGGGAGACCAGATCTAAGGAGCAATGCTATCCAAGCTCACACAACCTGGGAGCAGAGTGACCTTGGATCCTATCTGGAGGCCAATTTCCTTGGTAGGTGAGCCATTTAGCCAGTGGGACACTGGAGAGGAGAGTTTGTTGCTACTCCAAAGCCCGTGACATATCTCACTTGGGTTTTGATCTGTCAAGGTTTGTTTCAGGCTCATAGCCATTTAACTCACGTAGCAACCCCTTCCGTTAGTTTTTCATGCTTAGCCATAGGAACCTTGAAGCTTATCCATGTGCTCTCAGGAGCTGGAAGGCTTCTTAGGAAGTCTTGTGTTGGAAACATTCATCCTGCTGTGGAAATCGCTTTCACTTGCCCTGCTGGGAGCCTGTCCCACTGTGAACTGCAAGTTGAGATGTGCAGACAAATGCTCTGTCCTGACCAAGCTGCAACACTAATGAGACAACAGCACAAGGACACACATAGGCACTGCCCATGACAAAGACAAAATAATGCCTTTGGTTAACCCTGACTTGGGGCTTTGTAAGATACAGCACAAAGTAAGAGTATGAGAAGCTATGAGGACCTGCAGATCGTAAGAAAAGGACTAGTGTAGAGCAGCTGATCATCCCTTATCAGTAGTTACACTAACTAGACAGCATGTAAGAAATGGTAGAAAAGAGAAACATTGTGTATGCCAAAAGCAGGGTACTAGCTTAATTGCCAGGTGAGGTAGAAACTACCAAGGAAACCATATGGTGAGTACCAAATAAATGTATAAAGTCAGGATACCTGTGGCCGGTGACAGAACAATAAGTACAAGTGGGTGGCATAACTGGGAGGAAAGACAGTTGGTAAAGAAGCAGAATCTGGGAAGAACAAAAGGTACAAACAAGTGACATACTCAGGACTGACTGGGGCTGTTGGTCAGCCCTGTGACTAATTATGGCAAATAGAAGTAAGACCATAAACCTGCTGTTTTCACCTTTCTTGTGTCCAGCTTGCCTTCACAGTCAGGAGGGTGTGCTTTCGGATTAATGAGAGCTGTCTCCCTGCAACTGGTTAGGAAATCCCTGAAGGGTATTACCAAACCACACTGCCCTTCCCTTTCTTGACAGCCTGATTCTGACTTTCCAGTCTCCATTTCTTCTTACTGACTCTACAGAGGATCTTAAGTAGTAGACCCTACCCTCAAAGGAGTTCAACAGCTGAGGACTAACACAGAGAACCCCATGCCAAGTGAGATACACATAAGCATGGCTGCAACTGAAGTCAATAAGGCGATGCACATCTGTCATGTTCACCACACCTCCAGCTTTTCAAAGTGCCCAGCTCACCACAGTGCCTTCCTGAAGGTGGTTTTGAGGGGAAAGAGCTACCTAAAGTGCAGTCTCTGCACAAGTCAAAGCCAGAGTGAAGTCTCTGCACAAGCCACAGCCACAAAAGAAAGGACATGTGTCAAATAAAATCCACTCCAAAGACAAGAAATGAAGTTACAGCTCAGGGTGAAGGCAAAGAGTTTGTGCTGGCAAAACATCAGTTTTATTAAGGTTAGAGTCTTCAGACTTGTCTTGTTCTGTAATTTTCTGTAGGCTGCATACATCAAGGCACATTTCAAGATAATCAGACTGTCTCTTTCAAAGAGAAGAATGTTAAAATCAGGTATGTTTTTATCACAGGGACAGAAAATGTCTACAAAACATGACTAGTGCTTACAAACTTGTCCTGTTTTGTAGCATTCCTCTAGGTCTAAGCATCAAAGCATGCTTAAAAATAGTCTCCTGCTTATTTTCAAGGTAAAGGCCAAAAGTTTTCTGGTGCATACTCATGGAGGCTTTTTAACACGCCAAAGCAGTTTCCAGGCACACATGAAGAAAGATGCCCACCTAGACAGGCTTGCCCCAGTGCAAGGACAATCCCTGAATTATGGATTCTCAGGTGGGTGATTTATAATGTTGATTCCTAAGGGTCTAGAAAGGGACTAGCTATTTTTTCTAAACTACCCGTGATCAAATCAGCTCAAGCCAAAAGACGGACCTCTCAGTTATCAAGAAAGACACTTCTTGGAGCATCTATTTTCCATAACCAGTGGCAAAAAGTATTTCAAAATGAGAGAAACTTTTTAATGCTCTTATTTTCCAAGCTGCATTGTGGACTATGCCGAGTGCAGAACACGGCAGGAACACAAGTGCAGGACATCACACAAGGGTCCACTGTGGTGCTGGAGCTCATTGTGTTGAACATCTGGCTAATGCAGCCAGAAAGTGCAATGAGAACACCTTTCACAGCTGTATGTCTCTCTTTTTGCAGTGTTTTGCCCATGAACTGACACTGCTAAGAAGATTTGGAAAACCTGCTAAAAGGTTTCCTCAAAGATTTGGCTCATCAGCAACTTGGAAAAACACACATGGGAGGTAAAATCTCGAAGCTAAACCTACAGTAGCTCCTGTATGATATGGCTTCTGTCCAGTGCCAGAACATTGGTGTAACATGTGGCTTACATCCGAAGAGTGTCACAGCAGGCAGCATAGACACAGTAAATATCACTGTTCTGGACAATTAATAAAAATGGAGACCCACTTATCCAGCTAAAGGTAGGGCAATCCAGAACATCTGTCTTGCTCCTGAACTGGGCATTTATCCTGGACAGAAGATGCTTTCATAGGCTTGTTCCAAACAGATATGTTCTAAAAAGCAGACTAAATCCAGGAGGTCATCTTGAAATAATAGCTGGCAGGCCAAAGTGACTTAACATTTAATAAGTTTTAAAGGACCATATGGAATAAGTTACACCAGAGTAAAACAAACACTTGTCTCTCACATCCAGTGTTATTGTTAGCAACTTACTTGACTGTGTGTATTTCTCAGCAGTGACAACAGCTCACTAAATAACAAGGATAATACCATGGATCACTAGCATGTTGTGGTCTGTGGTCACAGGAAGTGTTTACTTTTACTGTGTACATGTTGACGGTCTCAACATACTAGCAGCAAATCCAAATGTTTATTGCTGCATCTAGGGCAGAAGCACAAGATCTCTGCTTGGAACTTTTCTGTAAGCCAAAAAGATAACATGGAGTATTTTAATATCACGCTTGCCAAACTTCAGCAAAAGCAATGAGCTGAGAATTAGAAGCTGGAAAACTAGATGCACCTTTTTTTTTTCTTTCTTGGTCCAGTGTGTGGATATGGCAATCGCTGATGCTGGGAATCAGCATGGGAGCAGACTATTTCAAGGAGATGGGCTCCCCGTTCCCACACTAAAGCCTAAACCTTGAGGCATAGCTGCTATTTTTGGAAACAGGCATCAAAGCAAGATGATTTGAAAGGGTGAGAAGGTTGTAGGGCAAGAGATAGGACTAGTCCCTCAAGTTCTAGGCCCCTGCAGAAATCCGAGAGTGGTCAGAGCTGCCTCAGGTGTGCAAGCACATCCCCTTGAATGCTTTAGGACTCTTCAGGCTTCTGCGTGAAGCCTGATCAGATCACTGTGGAACAGGCCCTCCATCACCTCCACTAAGTTCATGCCCTGTCCCTTGTTTCCTAATACTTGTTGAACATTATAAATAAAACTCGGGCATCTCAGTAAAATCTCCCTGTAGTCTGGGAGACCTAGCTGCCTGGAGAAGCATTTTCAGGTAGATTGCATCAAAGGATCACAGTGCATCTCTCAGAGTGTTAAGGACTGTACAGGTAGCCCAGGATGGAGCCATACCATTTGTCTCCATGCACATTGCTGTCCCGGCTGTCTGCGGAGGCCCATCTAAATATACACAAGTCCATGGGCCCTGATGAGATGAATCCAAGAGTGCTGAGAGAACTGGCTGGTGTTGTCACTCTGCCACTCTCCATCACTTTCACAAGATCATGGCAAACAGGAGAGGTGCCTGAGGACTGGGGGAAAGCCAGTGTCACTCCCTTCTTTAAAAACGGCAAGAAGGAAGATCCAGGAAACTACAGATCAGACAGCCTTACCTCCATCCCTGGAAAAATGGTGGAGCATCTCATTCCGGAGGTCATCTCTAAGCACATGGAAGAGAAGAATGTTATCAGGAGTAGTCAGCATGGATTTACCAGGGGGAAATCATGCTTGACTAATCTGATAGCATTCTATGATGTCGTGACTGAATGGGTAGATGCAGGGAGACCAGTGAATGTAGTCTACCTTAGCAAGGCTTTTGACACAGTCTCCCGTAACATCCTCGTGAGCAAGCTCAGGAAGTGTGGGATGGAAGAACAGTGAGATGGATTAAGAACTGGCTACACAACAGAGCCCAAAGAGTGGCAATCAATGGTGCTGAGCCCAGCTGGAGACCTGTAACTAGTGGAGTCCCCAGGGATCAGTGCTGGGTCCAGTCCTGTTCAATATCTTTATCAACGACCTCGATGATGGGATAGAATGTCTTCTCAGCAAGTTTGCTGATGATACCAAACTGGGAGGTTTGACTGATAAACCTGAAGGCTGTGAGGCCATTCAGCAAGATTTGGATAGACTGGAGAGCTGGACAAAGAGGAACCTAAGGAGATTCAACAAGAGTAGGTACAGAGTCCTGCACCTGGGAGGGAGTATTAAAATGCACCAATAGAGGTTAGGAGGTGATCTGCTAGAGAGCAGCTCTCTGGAGAAGGACTTTGGAGTCCTGGTGGACAACAAGTTATCCATGGGACAGCAATGTGCCCTTGTGGCCAAGAAGGCCAATGGTATCCTGGGGTGCATTAAGATAAGTGTGTCCAGCAGATCAAGGGAGGTTCTTTTCCCACTCTACTCTGTCCTAGTGAGACCTCACCTAGAGTACTCCATACACTTCTGGGCTCCTCAGTTCAAGAACGGCAGAGATTTACTTGAGAGAGTCCCACATAGGACTATGAGGATGACTAAGGGACTGGAACACCTGCTTTATGAGGAAAGGCTGAGAGACCTGGAGCTTTTTAGTCTGGAGAGGAGAAGACTGAGAGGGGATCTAATCAATGTGCATAAATATATGAGAGCTGGACACCAAGAAGAAAGTGACAACCTCTCTTGACTTGTGCCCTCTGATAGTACACAGGGCAATGGATGCAAGCTAGAGCACAGGATGTTCCACCTCAACCTGGGGAAGAACTTCTTTACTGTGAAGTTTTTAGAGCACTGGCACAGGCTGCCCAGAGAGGTTGTGGAGTCTCCTACTCTGGAGACTTTCAAAACCCACCTGGATGCGTTCCTGTGTGATCTGCCCTAGATTCTGTGGTCCTGCTCTGGCAGAGTGGTTGGACTCAATGATCTCCAGAGGTCCCCTCCAACCCTGAACATTCTGTGATCTAGATGACAAAGAGGAGACCATAACCCCATTCCGGCAATATTGAAGAAAAGGATGTCCAATACAGAATCACAGAATCATAGAATCATTGAAGTTGGAAGGGACCTCTAGAGATCATCTAGTCCAACACCACCACCACCACCACCCCGCCCAGTTAAGCAGACTTGCCTAGAGCGCATTACACAGTATTGCGCCCTGGTGGGTTTTGAAAGTCTCCAGAGAAGAAGAATTCCTTCACAGTAAAGAAGATTTTCCTCATGTTTAGATGAAACTTCCTGTGTTCCAGCTTGTTCCCATTGCCTCGTGCCCTAACACTGGCCACTACTGAGAAGAGTCCAGCTTCATCCTCCTTGCAACCACCCTTTAGATATTTATAGACATTGATAAGGTCTCCTCTCAGCCTTCTCCAGGCTAAATGGTCCCGGCTCTCTCAACCTGTCCTTGCAAGAGAGATGCTCCAGTCCCTGAGTCACCTTTGTTACCCTCTGCTGGACTCTCTCCAGTAGTTCCCTATCTCTCTTGAACTGGGGAGCACAGAACTAGACACACTATTCCAGATGTGGCCTCACCAGGGCAGAGTAGAGGGGAAATATGACCTCCCTTGACCTACTATCCACATTCTTCTTAATGCAGTCCAGGAGACTATTGGTCTTCCTGGCAACAAGGGCACATTGCTGGCTCATAGTTAATTTATGGCCTACCAGGACTCCGAGATCCTTCTCCTCAGGGCTACTGTCCAGCAGGTCTATCCTATCCTATATCGATGTATGGTGTTTTTCCTCTCCAGGTGCAGGATCCTGTTGAATCTCATTAGGTTCCTCTCTGTTCAACACTTCAGCTTATCCAGGTCACACTGGATGGCAGCACAGTCCTCTGATGTGTCAGTTTTGCATCATCAGCAAACTCAAGGCAGAAGAGTAAGCAGGAAGAGAATATTTAATGTGCAGAAGTTTCCAACAGGGACTAATGGAAGCTTTGGTGGGAGATGGAAAGACAGCCATAATCTGTGAGATAACCCAGGAAATATCCCAGGGACAATACTCTCCTCTCCTCTCCTCTCCTCTCCTCTTGTTTCTGGAAAAGGCTCAGATAGAGTAATCACAAACTGAAACCTGCATTTTATGTCAGCAACGTCAGAGTTCAGCATTCCAAGGATTTGGGAAAGATTCAAAAAGCAAACATCCCAAACTCAGGAGGAAGTTCAGCATTAAGTATAAAAGAAATCCAAATATGTTGAAGTATGGAAATGAAAACAACTTCAGCTTTGCCCTGCAGTGTCTCCTCTCCTCTCCTCTCCTCTCCTCTCCTCTCCTTCTCCTCTCTCGTGTTTCTGGAAAAGGCTCAGATAGAGTAATCACAAACTGAAACCTGCATTTTATGTCAGCAACGTCAGAGTTCAGCATTCCAAGGATTTGGGAAAGATTCAAAAAGCAAACATCCCAAACTCAGGAGGAAGTTCAGCATTAAGTATAAAAGAAATCCAAATATGTTGAAGTATGGAAATGAAAACAACTTCAGCTTTGCCCTGCAGTGACCCAATGCAATAAGAATAAATTTATGATTAGATCACAGTGATGGTTGGAGCCCTAGATAAGATTAAACTGAGTTTTGAAAATGTCCAGATTTACTGTATTGTTGCTATGGTTTTCCCCCATGTGTTGCCAGAATAATAGTGTGTTTCTTCAAGGATGAACTCCAAAATGAGTGTCAACTCATAAACTACCTGTAAATTGGCAGAAAACACCACTACTGCTTAAAGTTGTCATGTTATTGCCTCTTCCCATAGCAGCACAGATCAGCAGATGGTAGGTCTGACGAGCGGGGCTCATGGCTGGAATCCATCAGAAGCACACTGGAACAGCAGAAGATCTCTGCAGCCATGGCTTTAGTCAGCTTGCAGGCATATCTTGCTAACTGCTTAAGGAAAACATCTGGGGCACCTTTTAAAGATTTTTAGCTGAGCTTTTTAGCTCAGGCGCATGCAACTCTGAATTCAGATTATTTTTTCCTGTATTTATGAAGAGGCTTTCTTCATTTGCTGAATGCCTTGTCTGCAAAACCCAGCACTGGCTCCAGTACAAGCACAACTCAGCAATACCATGGTTCAGTTTGCTAGTGAAACGCTGAGTGCCTGAAAACTTAGTATCGTCCAGATAATTCTATTCTGTAAGAACTAGAGTCCAACTTGGCATTAAAGGCAACTTGTATCATGGGATGGAAATTTAGGAGTAGTTCATATCCATAAGTGAACAAAAATGACAGCTGGATTTAGACCATCTGAGGCCACTTGAAGGTTATTTATTCATCTCTCCATGCTGTGTAGTTATTTATTATATACAAAAATTTTATAAAGAGGAAAGCCTTTGCGAAGCTGGGTGGCCTAGGATTTAACACAGTGAAACAAAAATGGCAGCACATTTTCTCTAAAACGCAGGCTATTTTCATTTCCCATTTGAAGTTCTACTACTATTCAGAAGGATTATGGCCACATGTGCATAGAACATAATGGATATATTTGCACTGCTATGCATGAGATTGCAGGCAGCGAATGTCTTGGTACATGCTGAAGTATTTACATATGGTGCTTGCAGCCTTCAAACACAAACTTTTCCTGAAATGCCATTTCTTCTAGAAAACTGTCTGTCTTTTTTAGTCCTCTTATGAAACCCTCCCCAGATAGATCATTGTCCCTTACGCTGAAGGAGGAGAGACAAAAACAAGCAGAGCCATCACGTAAAGCTACTACAAAAAAGATACTAGAAGCTACTACAAGAAAGATCTGGACGTGTTGGAGAGTGTCCAGAGAAGGGCCACAAGGATGATCAGAGGACTGGAGCACCTCTCCTATGATCACAGACTGAGAGAGTTGGGGCTGTTCAGTCTGGAGAAAAGAAGGCTCCACGGAGACCTTATTGTGGCCTTCCAGTATCTCAAGGGGGCTACAAGAAAGCTGGTGAGGGGCTTTTTAGGATGTCGGGTAATGATAGGACTAGAGGGAATAGATTGAAGCTAGAGATAGATAGGTTCAGATTGGATGTTAGGAAGAAGTTCTTCCTCATGAGGGTGGTGAGACCCTGGCACAGGTTGCCCGGAGAGGGGGTGGAAGCCCCATCCCTGGAAGTGTTCAAGGCCAGGCTGGATAGGGCTCTGGGCAACCTGATCTAGTGGGGGATGTCCCTGCCAATGGCAAGGGGCTTGGAACTAGATGATCTTTAAGGTCCCTTCCAACTCTGACAATTTTCAATATTCTATAAAGCTCATTTATCTAGAACATAGGCAATAAAATTTATCTGGCCAGAGAAGTGGATCAGTCTGTTGATGTGCCCCAGAATCTGCTTCAGTCTTCTGACGTACAGAGACAAGACAGAAATGGTGTCCAAACTCCATCCTTTAGATACTATCATGAAAATATCAAAGTCGTCTGGAGGAGGAGAAGAAGCAGTGGACTTACTTCAAGAAAGAGCCAGTTTGCAAAATCCTCACTGAGCAGTGTCATAGTGTAGCTTTCCTTTGCGAGATTCATTCTGAAGATGATCTTTTCTTGGTCACACTATAAACCACAAACATGGCTTTCCCTTCTCACAAGAAAGTCTGAATTCAGGAACCAGTTGTTGATGTCTGGTGCAAAGACTTCTTCAGACCTGATGTCTGAAAACCAAGTGTGCTGGTTTTGCTTTTAGAAAGCCACTAAGATTTAGCAACACAAAGCACAAGTGCACCTAGAAGTTCTGTGTGCCTTTGGCTTCTTGCACGATACACACAATATATTCTTGTGCCACCGGGGCAAGAGCAGCTTTACCCTTGTCTACAACTAGTGAGAATAAGCACTGAGCTCAGCTTTGCCCTTGCTACTCGACTTCTGCTTTTTGTGTTGCCCCAGCTCAGCTCAGCAGCATCGCTCTGCCTGATTGTGAGAAAGAGCAGAGCTCCGCCTTCTCCTTCTCCTTCCTGCACTCTGGCAAAGGATGGTGTGTGGGAGGACCTAGTGATGGATGCTTGGAGACTGCAGCATTCATAATGACTAGTCACTTATAAAAGACGTGTTAGTGATACTATCACTAATGCTTTATATGACTATTTATGTTCACATCTAGGGTCTCTGAACGAGATCCCATCAGCTTTGCACAAGGGACCAACCAAACGCTAGCAGTACACATGACTAATCAATAATAAATATTAATAATAGCTAGTAGACTGATAATGATAAACATGAGTAATAACACTGAGATGCTGAAAATGCTTCTGATAGAGGGAGGAAAGGAGAGGGACACAGGATCCTGTGTGATCTACTGTAGGTGATCCTGCTCTGTCGGGGGGGTTGGATTAGATGGTCTTTCGAGGTCCCTTCCAACTCCTAACATTCTGTGATTCTGTGTGACGGTCTACTCTGGGACTGGGATATGAGTGATGCCTTCTGCCACCATGGCTTTGTCTACTGGGCCACACTGCCCCAGGCCCTGGGCCAAATGGGAAGATCCAATTAAACAGGTCCCAGCTTTTCCAGCTCCAGCCTGACATCTTCTCCCAGACCTGCTGAGCACAATTGTTGGGTAAATCCTTATTAAGGGACCATGCACACTAGCTAGTCCTTTTCTCTGGGGAAGGGGAAGCGCATAGCCTCAAAGAGATGGGAGCGGGGAAGAAAGGATTGGGAAAAAGCTTTTATCTATCAGCAGGCTCACAGTAATCTAGGAAAGAGAACCATATCCAAAAGAAAATAGAAACAATGTGTTTGTTTGTTTGTTGATGACTCAATAGCAGTTAAAAAGCTATTTATTGGCCAAAATAACTTAAAAATTAATTTCCATGCTAGCATTTCTATAGACAGGTTATATGTATTTAAAAGGTACCTGTCAAAAATGTAAAAGTGTGCCTGTCACAAATTTTCACTGCAGCTTAATTTTGAGTGTTTTGTTTTCAGCACTTCAGAGTAAAATAGGCAAAGAGGAGATTTGTATTTCAGTCAGTATAAAAACAGGGAATGTAGGAATATCCATGGAAGTGCTAGCTAAATAAGAGGGAACAAGGACCCTACGCATGGGCCCTCTCGACTGCAAAGTCTACTACAGAGTTACAAGCAAACACTTCCATTATGTTCTTCTAATGGAATGACAAGGGAAAGCATTTCCATTCATAGATAGAAATGTTTATGACATTTGTGATCTAGTAATTTCCCTTTACAATCATCTTTCATATCTCTTGAACTCTCCTACAATTTCAGTTGTATTTCAGATATTATTTTCAGTTCTTTCTGTATAATTTCACTTCACTAATGTTTTTTTTCCAGTCTGTTAACCACCTGAAAAATGAGAAAGCTTTACCTAGCACTTTGCAGTGGGAGTATGAATACTGTATTATAACACCTGAAAGTACATGAACCATTACCCAAATGTCATTCTGAAACATTTAAAGAAAAATCTCACGTGTAACTGTGCCACTGCAAATCAACAATATTTTAAGCCAAGGCTACAAAAAGGTTTATGTTCTTTTTAACAAAATGCTTTCATGGGGAAAGCCTTTTTGCCAAGGGTATAGTCTGCTTCTTTGACAGTGCCTAGCTCACAGAGCTAACACTTTTCAGTGTTAGTCTGAAAGAGAGCTATTACTTCAGTGCTTTGGAAATATTCACAAGAGCACACAGCTGTTTTCAGTGGGGTTGACTTTCACAACACTGTAATGGCAGTTAAAACTGTACCAAAAATCCTTGCACAGGATGTAATCAACCTCAAATCTACAGAGAAACATTGAGTAACTGCCTTCAAGTGCCAAGAAAAACAGCAGTCATTTACAACAAGCTCTTCCTAATGTCCAGTCAGCTCAACCCAAATGAGACATGTTTCTCAAAACGAAAGTAGGACAGACCAGAGAAGAAAAAATCCTTTTAAAATGAATTTTTCTAAGTAGAAATACAAAAAGACTCAGATACTGGAAATTACCACTGATCCCTCCTGTTCCTCTGTCCACTGTAGCTCTAACATCAGTCAGCCTGTAAATCCAGTTTATGAGTGATAAAAGGTTTGTTTTCCAACATTTTTCTCTTGCCTCTTTCTGATACTTGGAAAGTTTCTGCCCCTCCAATGGCAAAGCTGTTGTATGTCATGTTCCTTATTCAGAGAGCTTAACTGCTATCCAGCTATTGGAGTCCTCCCATTGCCCCAGATTTACGACTTTTCTCAGGATGTCAGTCTAACTGAATACCTAGATGTTCCCAAGAAAAGGTTGAATTGCTTTTCACTTACCCCAGCCGAGTCTCAGCAGTTGTGGGTAAAGCAGAACGGAAAAAAGCCTTCATATGATAGTGTCTCTAAATTTACCAGAAAGAAAGGAGCTGGGGTGCTTGTCCTTTAAGTGTCTCTAAAGATGGTTTGCATAGCTGGATCTCAGCTTATCTATGCTTTTCTGCTTTTGCTTCCATACATGGATCTGTTCCCAACAGTAGGTTCAAGCTGTCGAAAAGAAGCTATCTGGCTGCTTTCAACTTCATCCGGCACATAAATGAGCAAAAATAAATAAATAATGATAGATTAATGATCTTTTCTGCCATCTCCTTTTTTTTTTTTTAATTTGAGTCTCAGAGCACCTTTTTTTTCTTCTCTCCAGAGTAATATTTTGCTATTTCTTTCCCAAGTAATTCTTAGATGAGGGCAAATAGAAATGACAAAGGCAGATTTCTCTTCTCCTTTTCTTGAAGACTGACATAATTTTATTCTCAGAAATATTTTTTTCTTTTTTTTCTGTTTTTTTTTTTTTGCTTTGCTTATAGGACAGGGTTTTGCATGTTTGCTACTTGGAAAAATGTCAAGGCAATATACATCATGTCTGTAGTGAGGGAAGGTTAAGAGTCAAATTTTTGGACAGAGAGAGATTATAGAAGAGACACGTGACTACTCCTAGTTTAGCAGCAGTAGCAGGAGAAAACATTCCTCTGATATTACAGTAGCCACCATGGGACATGCCTGAAACACTGAAGAGCGAGAGCTACGGTTTGGAAGCTCCTTGTAGACGCATTTATGTGTAAATCACTCCTCATTCTTCTTCGTACCTTCCATACTTCTAGGTTTCAGTTTCAGAAAGGGCTGATAAAGGACAAAAATACGCACAGGAAGCCCTGTATCAGAGGCCAGGAAAGTAGTCATATAATTAATCTTAACTCTGCCCTTTGTTATCTCTGCTGTGTGAATGGGAATATTAAGGGCTCCAGCGAAAGGGCAAGAGTAAGTATATGTCATTATTATTGTATATTATGCCATCCAGAGGGACCTTTATAGGCTTGAGAAATGGGCCAGTGCAAACTGCATGAGCTTCAACAAGTCAAAATGCAAGGTCCTGCACCTGGGCCGGGCTAATCCCAGGCACAAATACAAACTGGGCACAGAGTCGGTTGAGAGTAGTCCTGAAGAGAAGGATTTGGGGGTGTTGATAGATGAGAAGCTCAACATGAGCTGGCAGTGCGCTCATGCAGCCCAGAAGGCCAACCCCATCCTGGCATGTATCAAGAGAAGTGTGGTCAGCAGGTCAAGAGAGGGGATTCTCCCCCTATACTCTGCTCTTGTGAGATCCCACCTTGAACACTGCGTCCAGTTCTGGTGTCCCCACCATAAGAGGGACGTGGATCTGTTGGAGCGTGTTCAGAGGAGGCCACAAGGATGATCCAGGGGCTGGAGCACCTCTGCTATGAGGACAGGCTGCGGGAGCTGGGATTGTTCAGCCTGGAAAAGAGAAGACTTCGGGGAGACCTAATAGCTGCCTTCCAATACCTGAAGGGAACCTACAGGAAGGCTGGGGAGGGACTTTTTACAAGAGTGTCCAGCGATAGGACAAGGGGAAATGGGTTTAAGTTGAAGGAGAATAGATTTAGATTAGATCTGAGGAAGAAATTCTTTAGTACAAGGGTGACAAGACTTCAGAATAAATTGCCCAGAGATGTTGTGGCTGCCCCCTCCCTGGCGTTGTTCAAGGCCAAGTTGGATGGAGCCTTGAGTAGCCTGATCTAGTTGAGAGGCGTCCCTGCCCATGACAGGGAGGTTGGACTAGATGATCTCTAAGGTCCATTCCAGCTAGGCCATTCTATTATAGCGACAACTGGAAGTAAAGAAGATATTAAGGACCTAATCAATTGCTTCAGAACAGGCTCCCTGGATGAAAGAAAACTGGTGAAAGGCTCGTTCAGGCACTTTAGATATCTAAAGCTTAATGTAGGTGCCTGTACTCAGGCCACTTGCACTGAAAACGTCATCCACAAACTTGGTGTTTTTGATTCATTGCAAGAGAAGGGAATTCCTTGCATGTTCCCACACATAAATGACCTTGACTATTTGAGATTTTTCATAAACATCTGTTGAACACTTTACAGAATAAGAGCTTTTTAAGGGCTTAGCAGCTCCACCTCTACAATTAATGATAAATTACATTATTTCATTATTATATTGCAAATTGCTCAATTAGAGATACCACTTCAAATGGCATATTTGATTCCTGCT
>NW_009721047.1:21235-27859 GCF_000703405.1 Apaloderma vittatum
TATCTCAGAATTTGGAGGGAGTGTGTGTGTATAGATGGGGATCCTGGGAGGTCTCCACCGTTTACCTGGCATCCACAAGGACAGCCGCCCCATGAGCACACCCCTGCATCCCAGAGCAAGCAGAAGACCCATAGAAGCATGAAACAGGCAGCTAAAGGAATCACTTCCTAAAGCTGAATAAGGATGAAGGGGACCCTCTGGTTTCCAAGTATGTCAGCCAAATGACCAGTGCCTGTTGTTTGGGGTGATGGGAAGTAATGTGAGGATAAAAACCCCTTCTGGAAATCTGTCCTGTTGTCCAGATATGGGCATGAAGCTGCCACACAGCAGCATAAAACTCAAGATTTGGCACTAACATGTGTTTCACAGGTCTCTTGACTTCCATGTATTACTCCTAAGAAGCCTTAGGGCTAACCAAAATGTGTTAAAAACATGAAGGCTGTTGCTTCAATTCATTACATTTGCTGTCCTTTCCATGAAGGAAAGGAAAACCACAGGTGTGCCTAACTGAAGAAGAACGTATCTGGTTTAGAGAGTAACATAATAATGCTGCACTCAGAATTTTGGTAACCATAAGGACAAGAGGTAGGCTATTTTCTGACTTTGATCTGCCCTTCTGCACAGATACCACGTGTCACCAAATGGATGAGTGGCACCATCCTCTTTGAACTTTGCTCTCTACACAGAGTGGCCAAAGAGCTTTTCATATTTTCCATTGAGAGCTTTTCCACTTGTCCCTGCTGGGAGAGGTGAAGTTTGTATCAGGGTATGTGGGTGATAAGGTGAAATACATTTCTCTAAAGCAAAAGAAAAAAATGGGCAGCAGTGTTGCCAAGCACTGAGCGGACCACAAGGAGATGGAAATAAAACACCATTGACCTTCGTACTGACTGATGTGTCTCCTCCTTCCCAAAACAAGCAGGGAGGAGGGAGAAAGTCCATCTTTAATGGTGAGGACACCAGCAGTTCTGCCTGGCCTGGCACCATGCAAATTTGCAGAAGGGCTGGTGAGTGTAGGACTAGGATCAGGACTGGTGTCTGCACCAGGCAAGGGTGGTCAGAATTCCTCTGCACCGGTCCACCCTGGTCACCTCCCAGGATGGCATACCCTCCTGAGGAAAATCTTACCCGGCTTTTCAGTCAACAACGAGGTGTTACATCTCCAGAATTTTTTTCCAGGAGACTTTACTTTTTTTGTACCACCCGTACTCTCTCTGCCTGTCACAGTCAATGCTGTAGCCTTGAGATGAAAAGGAGCCTTGGTCTTCAGAGCTGTGAGTGCTCTTTCCAATGCCATGTGCTGCGGTTTCAAGCCACCAAAGAGGTGTTGAAGTGTCTTTTATGAATATCAATGTGAATTTTGCAAGAGTGATTTAAATATAGCTGCCTGATTTCCTAGGAGACCCTGCAGCAAAAGCTGCACCATATGCCCAACATTTGCAGCCGTTTCCCAAAGACCGCAGGGACTTGTTATTCTGCATTTGGCTTGTACAGGTTTCCAAAATAAAGGCTTGCTGGGAAGAAAGAGTGGAGGGGCAGACTGCAGCTGACATCTTCGACACGTGCAGATGTACTGCTCAGGTGCATTTATGTAGCATTATGTGCTATGAAAGCTTGGTGCAGCTCTGAGCAACCTGATCTGACGTGGAGGTTAGCCCAGCTTTGAACAGGGGCTGTTCCTCCAGAGGTCCCTCACAACCTAAATTACCCTGTGATTCAGTGAGGAACTCAGCTTAGGATATAGTGATATGGCAGAGGAATAGCAAAGAAATCTGAACTTCTAGGGCACCTAGGTCATTTTCTGTCTTCCTGTTGGAAAGTGAGCAGGGTCTGTCTCTCGTTCCATGTGCACAATTTGTCTCCAATGTTGCTTGAACCTTTCTGAACTGCAAGTGAAGTCCACTGTTTCCCCCCCTTTTAAAGCAAAGTGATTAAAATGCAGTTGGGCCTGTGCCCAGGTAAAGCAAAAGAAAATTAGACAGCCATTCTTTCCTTCTGTTAAGTATGTAAAGCTTTGCAAGTGAATAAGACTTGTGCTGTTTAGGATAAGCAAATATACCTCCAACGTGGGGACTGTCCAATTCTTAGTGATCATTAAGTGATTGTTTATTTCACCAAGGCATAAATTACTGTGCCTCCAGGACAAAGCCAAAAGAAAAAAATGCTAATTAATGCTGGTCAGAATTTTTCCAGTGGAACATTTTTGTTAGAAACTCTCCTGATTAGTCAAAGTTGAAATGTTCCAGAAGAACATGTTGAGTTTACTGAGTCTCCAATACCACATGGTGGGGTGAGGTGGGGTGGGAGTAAGGAAGGAGGGAATCCATCAAAACTGTCTTGCTGTTTCCCTGCCAATTTTTCTGCCTGGCTGCAAGCCTTGTGGCAGTGCTAGAGATTGGAGTTTGGGGCAATCTGCCACGCAGATAACATGCTGGTGAACAAGTCCTGCAAATTCCTGGTTCCTGGACAGAAGTAGTAAATGCAGAAGTCAGGGAGCCTGCCTTCCTTCTCCAGATCCCTTTCACTGGACACCAGCCTGGGAATGTGTATGCAAAATGGCATATCAAAATTTCCAAATGAGACACTTCAGTCAGCTAAATTGGACCTTCTCCTTGGCTTCCAAAAGACTTGAATTCCATCACCCATGGGGGCGGTGGACACAATCCTTTCCTTAGCTAGAACCACCTCATCAGATCCTAGGGCTCTAATGCTGACCAGAATACTGCAGTAACCAGGACTAAGGAAACCCTGAATTGCCAAGCATTAATATTTGATGCATTTAAATATTTAAAGAGCTTGATAAGATAATTTAAGAAACACTGTCGCTTTTAAAATTATTTGTAGTCAATTTATAATAGAGCAAATCCACTAGGAATGAACAATATTTTGTCTAGGGTAGGTGTATTGCTCAGACAGCTACCTACATTTACTTAAACCATCAAACAGATGACAATTTTGAAATTCCCTGCTAGAAGCCTCAGGTCTCAACACGTCAGACTCCCAGCCAGCAGAAACAAGCAGAGGAATCCAGATAGTATATCTTAACACTTGTTATAATTTTGTTGAAGGAAAGTTTTGCCTTTGGAAATAAAGTAAAAGAGAGAGGGGGTTTTCCTGAAAGTTTTATTTTCAGTGAAAATATTTGGGTTGTCATCTAAAACTTGAAAACCACAGCTGGAAAAAAAATGAACTGCTGCTTGCCAAGAAAAAAGAAAAAACCCTGCTACTTTTTTTTAAATTATTTGTTTTCCTGGAAACATCCTGGTGTGAGTGGCTGAAGCAGTTTACACCTGGTCAGGATCAGGCCCAGTACTGATAGCACTGTCACTTGCTTGATAAACACCCTATGAGTCTGCACAGAGTTCACTGTGGCAGTCACATCTCTCATACATATCACATAGCTGCGGCGTGCCTGAAGCAGAGGGCAGGGAGGCGATGGCACAATTCATGCAATGTTAAAAAGAGTTGCTTTATGTAACACAAGATGCTTCAAACACACCCAATGCACCACGGAAACTATGCAAGGGAAGCCAAGAAACCTCTGCACAATAGCACAAACAGAGACAAACAGACTCTAAAGGATAGCACTCTTGGTTGCCCATGAGGGAACACTCTGCATAAAGCATCCCCTTTGTTTCTGATTTTCCCATCCTGATCATCAAGGGAGATCTACAAATACGCCATCATGAGATGAGCCTGGGAGCAAAAATTCATACCTGCAGTGGATCCCGGAAAACAGGAGATGCTGGTTTTACAGTGCATAGGAGTTTTCTCCAGCCACCATTCAGTGGTTTAGAGAGAATCACCACGCTTTCTTTTCTTCCCTAACAGCCTCTGGAGTCTAAACCACTTCTTATCCTCCTGATGCTCCCGTCTTCTACCCAAACACTATCCTGTTTTCTCAAATTGTGTGAACCCAGGTAGTCAGAAAAATCATTCTCAACTTGCACGTGATGTGAAAATGAGAAGTGGGAAGTTGTCCTTTGTGTGGCTTTTCCTGCTGCATTGCTAGTTTAGTCCAGCTCACTGTCTCTGCCTACAAGCCATGCCTTGCTTACAGCCTGAGGTCTTTGCCAGTGCCTGTAGCAGGTTAGGGCTGGGCCAGCCACTACACACTGACAGGTGCTTTCTAACCCCTCTCCCTCTCCAAACGGAACGAGAAAGGGAACAAGGGAGAGAGACTTATGAATAGGAAAAGACAACTAAAACAGCTTTAATAAAACAATAATAGTACTAATAAGGAAATAATGTAAACAATGAAAAAATATATAAATATATAGAAAATCGATATCAAACCCGACATCCCCCCGATAGCATTCCTCACTGACGCTGCAGAGCAGGCAGGCACTGGGGAAGCCCTGGGCTCAGTGGCAGTGGGAAACTGGTACAGGGCCTGGATTCGGGAAATCAGGATGAGGATCAAAGGCAGAAAAACGGACAGAGTCCTCCTCAGATGATGGACATTGGAGAAGAGCCCTTACCCACCGTGATCCCTCAGATTTCTAATGAATATGACCTATATAGAATGGAATAGTCTCATTGTTCATCTGTCCTGTCCATTCCACAACAGAGGTGAACATTTTACTTCCCTGTGGCTGTTTTTAATTCCTGGCATCCTCAATGTGGTACACAAGATCTAGAAGTGACCTTGGTTGTTACAGGAACAAATATAAGCAAAAGCCTTTCCGCACACCAATCCTTGGTAGTAACTATAAACGTCAGGTGTTATCACTTCTAGTAGCAGACACTGTTTGCAAAAATATGCTGTCAACTTTGGAAAGTGCAGTCTCCTAAAAGAGATCCAGCTGAAACGCAAAATCACTGAACAGAACTGGCTCTGTTTAGCCTAGACCAGGACAATCCTGCAATCCAGTTGCTTTATATAGCCATCACACAAGGGCAGCACAGGGAGAGGATTATTTGGTGGTGGTGCTGACTGTGATAACCGACCCATTGCTCTATAGATGCCTGGACGTGGTGCAACTGGAAGCTTGGTTTACAAGAAGAAGCTGAGTATCTTCTCTTTTGGCTTCTCTCTCTTCTGGTTCATTTCTGTGCAGAACAGAAAAGATAAGACTTTGTTTCCACTATTTTGTGTCTTTGGATTTGGGGGCAAAATCTGTCTTTTACTGGAGGTGTGGAAAGACTTGGAACAGAAAGGTCATATTCTGATGGGTTTTTAGGTACAGCTATAACGCAGTTATGGAAAGCAATTATTTCTTCACACTAGTGAAGCAGGTGGCACATGCAGAAACTGCTATGGCAAAAAGATTCATCTGTCCCAGGAAACACGAGTGAACATGACAGAAGTGTAGCAATGCAACAGGTGAAGGCTTCAAAGTGTTCACAGTCTTATGCTGGATAAAGAGAAGACAAACGCAGAATGAATGCACACTTCCAATTATGGCAAACCACCTAGGAACAGGCACCCAAGGGCAAGTTTTTTTCAGTCATGACTGAATGTCGGTAGCACAGCTCTGCCAGTCATTCTGCAGCCAGAGGGGATTTTGGAGTCTTGAATAGTTGAATATTGAGAATTTCAGAAATTTCTCTGCCCTACACTTGGCTTATGGTGTGATACTCTTTTTCCCTGACTAGACAGAAGACTTCATTTTTTGGTTTCTTTCTCTGTCATGAATCCATGACGAGGTCCACCCAGGCCAGTGGAATTGCCAGGATAAAAGCAGTGCTTTATCTGAAAGAAGTTTGGTCACAAAATTTTGCCTGAATGTGTCCATCGTCCTGGGGATCTCTGAGGTATTTTTTAGCCCTCTGAGATTGACAAGGGAGTTTTCCATCCTGTGGAAGGCAAAGTGTGTCTCAGGGGCTCCCTTGCTTCTGCAGCCGTGTCGGGGCGATGGTATTTTGACAATTTTTCTCCAGAGTGTTTTCATTTCTGTTCATCAACTTGTTGGTGTGATAACATTAATCAGCACTTCTGTGGAGACAGTGCTTTTGGAGGCGAACATTGTAATCAGGATGAGGAGACACTGATGAATATTGCTAAAATTAAAGAGTCTAAATTCAGCAAAATTGCTTTCAGTGGGAAAATGTATTTTGGTTCGTAGCCACTGTTATGTACTAGCTCCATGCTCACTTGAGAAAGCCACGCATGCTTGCAATCAAAGCGGACAGTATCTCTGCAGGACCCCCAGCAAAATTGTTCCTCACACTTCACATTTTCCCAGTAGTACTTTCCTCAGAGTGTCAGTGATCTGGCAGTTCTTTCCACCTCCTGTTGCAGCAATACGAACTGGAGTAGATAAATATTCAAATCCAGAGAGTGATGCAAGGGTGTAATGTCAGTGTTAGTGTGATTGAAGTCAAGTAATGCATGCATGAATGGGACTAAATATTAAAGAAGATATCTATTTGTCCGTAAACCTCTCAAAGGTGAAGAATTTCAGAAGTATTTCATGGCCTATAAAACTGAAATACAAAGTCTGAAAGTATCACTTCTCATTGAAAAGCATTAAATGTCTCACACTGCCAATGCTGGGGCGCTAAAACTGCAAATACACAGCTCTGGGGCATCCCAAGCTTCTGTTTTCTACCTCTATTCAGGAGAAGTGTTGCTTCAGCCTGCATGAGTGACTTCCTGCTTTATCATCTCCCTGGAAAGAG
>NW_009721047.1:27890-45646 GCF_000703405.1 Apaloderma vittatum
GAAAGAGTGAGGAAAGCAGTGGAGAAAACAGAATTTCAGCTGCTGGGTATTACTGCTTATGCTTATAGAATCATAGAATGGACTGGGTTGGCAGGGACCTTAAAGCTCATCTAGCTCCAACTCCTCTGCCATGGGCAGGGACAACTTCCACTAGGCTATGTTGCTCAAAAGCCCGTCTGGCCTGGCCTTGGGCACCTCCAGGGGTGAGGCATCCACAGCTTCTCTGACAACCTGTGCCAGTGTCTCACCACCCTCTTAGTAAAGAACTTCTTCCTAATGTCTAAATCCCTTGAAACCATTACTCCTTGTTCTACCACTGCACTCTGTGATAAAGAGCCCCTCCCCTCCTTTCCTGTAGCCACCTTTAAGTACTAGAAATCCACTGTAAGGGTTTCCCTGGAGCCTTCTCTCCTCCAGGCTGAACAATCCCAACTCACTCAGTATGTCCTCACAGGGGAGGTGCCCCAGCCCCCTGATCATCTTTGTGGTCCTCCTCTGGACTTGCTGCAACAGATCTATGTGCTTTTGATGTCTGGGGCTGCTGAGCTGGACACCTTACTCCAGGTGGAGTCTCACAAGAGCAGAGTAGAGGGGGAAAACACCTTCCTTGACCTGCTGGCCATGCTTCTCTTGATGAAATCCATGATGCAATTGACTTTCTGGGCTATGAGCACACAATGTGGGCTCATACTCAGTTCTTCATACACCAACACCCTCAACTCCTTCTCCACAGTGCTGTCCTCAATACACTTGTCACCCAGGCTGTATCTGTGCCTGGGATTGCCCAGACGCAGGTGCAGGACCTCACACTTGGCCTTGTTGAACTTCATGGGGTTTTCATGGGTGCACCTCTCAAGCCTGTCACAGTCCCTCTGGATGGCATCCCTTCCCTCGAGCGTGTCAGCTGAACCACACAGCTTGGTGCTATTGGCAATCTTGCTGACAGTGCACTATATCCCACTGTCCATTTAGCTGAAAAAGAAGTACTGGTCCCAGTATCTACCCCTGAGAAACACCACTTGTCACTGGTCTCTAATCAGAAATCAAACTGTTAATCTCAAGTCTTTTGAGTGCAACCATCCAGCCAATTCCTTATCCACCGAGTGGTCCATCTATCAAATCCATGTCTCTCCAATTTAGAGACAAGGATGTCGACTGGGACAGTGTCCAATGTTTTGCACAATTCCAGGTAGATGATGTCATTTTTTCTTCCCCTACACACCAATGCTGTAGCCCCATCACAGAAGGCCAGTAAATTTGTCAGGCAAGATTTGCCCTTAGTGAAATCACCTTAGCTGTCACCAATCACCTCCTTATTTTCCATGTGCCCTAGCACAGGTTCCAGGGAGATCTACTCCATTATCTTGCCAGGCACAGAGGTGAGACAGACTAGCCTGTCTTCCTTTTTAACGCTTTTTAAAAATGGGGGTTATGTTTCCTTATTTCCAGTCAGTGGAAACTTCCCTGGACTGCCACGACATCTCCAATATGATGGATGGTGGCTTAGCAACTTCATCTGGCAGTTGCCTGAGGACCTGCAAATGCATCTCATCAGGTCTCATGTGTACCTTTACGTTCCTTCGGTAGTCTCAAACCTGATATTCTCCCACAGTGGACAGTCCTTCATTCTTCCAGTCCCTGCTTTTACCTTCTGCGATGTGGGCACTGTGGCTGGAGCATTTGCCGATGAAGACTGAGGCAAAAAAATCATAGAGTACCTCAGCCTTTTCCATATCCTGGGTAACTGCCAATTAATATTGTTAATGCAGTTCATACAGCACAGGATGGATTCAATATGCAAATAATATAATTACTAGGTAATCATTAAGGATTTTCTGCACGTTATCAGGGGTCTGAAAGCAAGCCCCAGGCTGGTAGAGCAGCAGTTCTACTCAGCATGTCCAATCAATGATTATGTGTCCCAATTTTTTTCCCTTCCTCAAGACTATCTGCCCAAAATGTTTGCACCACTCTCAGTTGGAGGGCAGAAATGGAAAGGAGGGATTTGATTTTGCCTGCTTCTTACTTTTTCTACTGTCAGAAAAATACACCAGTCACTTCTTATTTCCAGTGAGTTGATTAAATGGTGGCCTCTGGGCCCTCAGAGGCAGAAGTCCTGCCTGGCCCTGGGTAAAGAAGTGGCTCCCCCAACCTTCCATGAACCATGCATTTTTTGCTGGGCAGACATTGCTCAAGACAGGACATTTCAGAAACATCCCAGATATCAGAGACAACTTTCATCTACCCATTACTGCTAATCAGTAATGATAGCCAGAGGACCCTTACCGTGTGAGGTAAAGCACTCACCTTCATTGTATCCCAAAAATCCTCACTCTTTTCTTGGGGCATAAATAAGGGGATGATGTCAGCTGACAGACAAAAATAGGAAGATATGCTAGGAAATCTTTTTTTTTTCCCCGTGGGGGAGGTCAAACATTGGCATGGAGGCTGAGAGAGGCTGTGGGATCTCTGTGCTTGGAACCATTCAGACCTCAGCTGGACATGGGTCTGAGCAATTTTATCCAAATCTGGCTGCAATTCCTTCACACCTCAATTATTCTATGATTTTGGAACTGATGACTCTGAGCTCCCATCAGCAGGCCCAGGGCAGAGGCACAGAGCTGAGTGTTTCTTTCATGGGAGTGGGCTGGCTCCAGATTTACCGTTTGAAAAACGCTCTACTCTTTGCCCTGTGTTTTGTCTTCTGCTGGTTCAGTATTCAGGACTGGAAGGCAGTGGAGACAGAGACTGATCACTTGATATTTTAGCAGTGATTATTATGAATTCATTCCTTTCAGCTCATTTGGAATTTATTTTTCTTACTTTTGAAGGATGCCTTTGGATTGTTTAATAAATTACTTCTGGTGACTGACAGAATAAATATATGACAGCTCTAGCTTAGCAACGTCTTATACGTATGGAGGTTTTCTGATGTATAAAAAGAAATGCATTAGGAATATATGATCTTCAAATCAAAATTTCCAGTCTTTGATTAACATTTGAGTGATGTAAGAAAGATTGCTTTCACTCTGTCACAAGCAATATCTGCTTTGGACTCTAGTAACAACCATTGGCACTGAGGTCACAAACCAGTTTTTGATCAATCCCTTTTGTATTCATTTCCCTATAATGTTCTGAGACACTCACCTCTGGGGCTAAAATTTTCTTTGGCTGAGCCTCTCCCTGAGGAGGGCTTTGGACAGCTGTATTTTGGGAGGGAGAGTGCGGAGAGCAGTAAGAGGCATTATTTTCCCCTTCCTCCTGTGGCAAGGACAGTGATATAACGTCTGCGAAGTGGCATGAAAGTCCTCCTTCTCTTCAAAGAGAAGAGTATAACCCCCATCTGGAAGCAGCTAGTTGAGGCAGGCTTAAAACCATAGGAAATATATTCTATCAAACAGGAACTCAAAGGAGATGCATGGAAAGTGGCATGGTATAGTCCCAGACCAAGACACCATCCTGGCACAGGCAATGCCAGGATTGCTCTAATCCCCAGGTGAGAATGGGGCAGGAAACTGGGACATCTCCAGGAGAGCACAGAAGCCTCAGAAAGATGCCCAGACCTCACTGATACTACTAGATTTTCTGTTTTTGTTTTACTATAGACCATAAGCATCCATGACCTGTTCACCACTCTTGAAAAAACTTTTAACTCGGGCTTTTGGAGCAATGAATTTCCTGGAAGAATGAAACATTGTCTATAGATCTGTCACTCCCTGCTTGGTGGTTTGCATATTATAATGGATGGGACAGAGGTGTGAAGGAAAGATACGGTGCTTTCCAAAGCTGTATTTTCTTGGTGCTGCACTACATGGCTTGTCTGGCACGTGGCAAGAGAAGGTGGGGGTATGGGGCAGGGATCTCGTGCTGCAAATGTAGGTGCTGATGTACCACAAGAGGAGGAAATGGGCATATATCTCATTGTAGGCAAGTCTTGCTGTACATACAGATCAGGGCTGTGACAGGGAGGTTTATCCACATGAACTCTTATTCCAGTGTCCTGGAACATTCCCTTGGTATATTGTTTCCACTAATGAAGGTTGATGTTAATTAGTAAAACTTCTTTATAGAAGGTAGCTCTTGATTTAGAAATGGCCCACCATACCTTAAGAGAGCATTCATTTCTTCAGAACCATTTTAAACTTTTTCACTTCTAACCTTATTTTCCTGCTATGCTCTGAAAAAGCCTGGTTCAGCCTGGAAACCCCCGGCTTGCAGAGATGGCATCTTTGCTGACACCCCTGCTTTCTGCTGTCAAAGCATCTGCATGTTTGATGTTCTTCTCCCTGCCTGTTTACTTCTCACAATTATCCCTGGCTACAAATGTTGCTGTGCTACAGCCTCTTTGGTGTCATCTCCTGACTTGGAGGAGAGTATATAGCACAAGCAGCTGAGGATGCATGGGTGTGTGCCAAAGAAGGAAAATGGAAGGAATTAGTTTTTATAGTTTATTAAATAAAGTGACCTCCTGAGGCCTGTCTAGTAAAGCTGGAATAGATGACTTTGAGGTAACTTCAGTCATTTTAAGGCCACCTTTTTGCAGAGTTTAGTAGTGTGTTTTAATTCTTGATAGTCTGTTGGGTGGAGGCTGTTGTGTGCTCTGTTGTATAGCATCAGGTGGTTGGTCCAGGTGGACACCTGGGTGCTGGTGGCAAGGTACCTGTGGTGTCTCTAGTCCAGTGGATGCCCTAGCGAGAAGTTTGACCATATATACAGAGTGCATGTGATTCCTGAGTCCATCAATTTCTAGCATTTATGGCTATCTGTACAGCACAAGAGCTAAGGCAGATCCAGATGCAGCCCATTGTAACATGTATCTGATGGCCAGCCATCTCTTAGGGGCTCTTCTGATTCAGTGCAATGTGGGCAGATTGGGTTAAAGGGTAGATACCAATAATCTCCAGTTACGTCCAGCATGTTTATGACCATGGGATAGTCCTCCTGGAAACCTGAGTGACCACTTAGCATGTTTTCTTCTACAGCATGAGGTTTATCTGTTTGCATGAGAAGATGTGATGTCTTCAGACATGGATTTAGCAAGACAAAAAAAAAATATGCATAAAACCCTACAGCTCTGCAATGGAATTATACTTTTAACTAAACTTTAGCCTTAGGCTAAAGTGTAGTGGGGTTTTCTGGAATAAACTTGTCATTTCAAGCCCATATTGTTATTCTTAGTGGTCTAAGCTCTTAAGGTTGACAGAAGTGTAAGGTTTCTGGTTTAAAAACATCCAAGCAATTTTATGTCTGTACTGCCAGTGGATGTGGAAGCAGTGAGAGATTCTTAATAATTTCAGCTCTCTTGCAGAGCTAAACTGCAGTGTGATCCTGCTAAAGCTTCCTATATGCCTGGAAATGAGTCAACTGGTGCTATGACAAGCATGGGAGCAGCCGGTGCGCTGTTGGCGTCAGCTGGAGTGTCTCTACAGAAGGAACATATGTTTTTCAGTGCAGCCACTTTATTCGCTCTTCCCTTGTTAACTTTTATGGTATGGGTTTTTTTCCCCCCTTAATTAAGAACTTTGACTTTCTGAGAGTTTTTTTAAATTTTCCTGTATCTTTGGGGTCAGGGAAGGGCAGATGCTGGGAGACAGAAGATTTTATTGATGAAACTAATGAAATTTTTCACATCCTACCTAAGAAGAAAACTGGAATGAAGACACTAGTTACATGAGTGATGTACTGAAAGATCTTAATGATTGGCAGGTTGTTAAATTTGCGTCCCTGCTATCTGGTAAAGAGGGAGGAAAAATAGATGGAGTTGCATCAGGCTGGTGAATAAATCTCTAAAGAGTGCTCAGTTTAGCTCAGAAGTGTTCTGTAAATCTGGTGGTGGCACTCAGTTTTGCAGGGGACTAGAGGTACCAGGCCCATTAGTACAGAAACCATAATAAAGGTCAGAATTAGTGTGGACATGGCAGTAAGAAATTGGATTGTGATGAAACTAGAAGGAAAACATATTAATATGTGTTTAAAAGGTAGAGGAGGAAAAAATTCTTGTTTTCTCCATGGGCAGAGCTTGCTTGTGGAGCCTCCTGGACGTCTTTGATCTAGGAGAAGGGGGTCAGGTTTGCTGCTGACACAGACCTGTTCTGGATGGCCCAAACTGACTGAGGAGACGAAAAATGATCTTGCAGATATTATTCGCTTCATCTAACTGCAAAAATGTCGAAGGGAGGAGTGAGTGTTCAATGTACTTACATGCTGTTTGTCTTCAAATTACGGTGTACCATCTACAAAGAAGATCTGAGAATTTGTAAGATGTGTGTAGTGCTCTGAAAACATCAATTCACAGCTCAGCACGGTCAAAAAAGCAAATAGGATGTGAGTAATTATTAGGCAATATTGTTATAGTGCTGTATAAATCCCACATATGCCTTAGACTTGCACATGGCATGAAGCTTTGTGCATTCATTCTCAGAGGGTATCATGGGAGTAATGAAAGTACTGGAAGAGAGGATCTGGAAATGAAGGTACAGGTGAATGTTTTTTAAGAAGTTTTTAAATATGACTGTAAAGAAAACAGCTGAAAGGACTGTGATAAAGTCCTAACAAAGCTGAGGAGCTGCTTGTCAGAAGAAGATGAACGGGCTAAAATCTAAATGAGACAAAGCTTAATTTAATTATTTTGTTAAAAAATTACAAAACTCTCCCAGAGTTGATCTGTTAAAGGTTATTTAACACAATAATAGCTACTATGGCCCACACTGTAGGCTAAGATGCTGGACAAATAGGGCAAGGAAGAAGTGTTTGTGACGAAGTATGGTGTCTTCCCTAGAATTTGTCCCTGAAAACATGTGGTCACACAAAGTGCATAGAGATGTATAATGACTATGTCTGGTTTGTATAATTGCTGAAAGAATAACTTTTCTGTCTGTGTATTTTCCTTCCTGCCATTGAGTTTTTAGGCTGTTCAGAGAGGGCCGGTGTCACTATATCAATGTACAGAAATAAGCATACTGGGAAATCTATTTTGGCTGGGCCCTCCATTTTAATTCCTCCAGAGGATAATGACAGTGTAGCATACAAGGACAGATGATGATTGGATATTTGCAGTATATTTGTGACAATGAAGCCTCTTTTGTTCTACGTAATCTCAAGAGTCCAAGTACAAGGTGTCTTGCAGTCAGCATTTTCCATGTGCCCCTGGATGACTTGGAACAAGAATGAGAAATCTGATTTAAGAGTTTCAATGCTTCTCTTCGGAAGTGGTGGCATTCTGGTGGCCTGGAATCCCATTGCGTGTATTTTTTCCTGAGCTAGGTATCTTCTGGAGCGAAAACACTTTGCACATTGTGAGTTACTCTAGCAGTGTCTGCCTTCACTGCTAGAGCGTAAGTGTGAAAAATTCTTTTTATTTCTTACCACTTGCTAATCCTGTTTTGGCTGGTGCAGCCCTGCAAAGAGCTCTCTCCATGGGATGTGTTTCTCAGAAATGATCCCTACTATCGCTGAGATTCAGGAAGTGCTTTGATCTTTTTTATGAAGTGCTTCATTTGCAAAGCAAACCTGGTGAGCATTTGCTGTCTGCCAAATTGTTGGAAAGGAGAGAAAAAAAAGAAAAGCTCTTTTATTTTATCCCTTCACCTGACAGGGACAATTTTGCCTCTTGTATATTTAGTAACCTTCAATCTGGAAAGTTTTAAAAGCCAGTATTGCTCAGTACAAGATAAACTCCCGTGGCTCGGCATCAGGTGAACATGTTGGGGATGCCTCAGAGACTGTCCCTGTTGTTCATGGTGGGTGGCAGATGAGGCAGGAGTGTGTGCAGAGGTCAAATTATTTATTTGACTGTTTGAGGAGGAAATTGGGAGAAGGATGGAGCTGGCTGGTGAGCTCACAGATGAACCACAGAAGGAGTTGCTGTATCATTCAGTGTTGAGCATCAGTTGCTTCAAACGGAAGGTTGAGTTTGCAACTGTGGACTCCAGCAACTTGTCCAGCCTGGGAGAAGTCAATTTTGGGGGAGGGCTTTCAAAAGATGGGGACTTGCATAGCTCCTAGGGAAGCAATTGCCCTTTTAATCCCTTGGATGGGCAGCAGGTGAAATCAGGTTGCTTAGTGCTTCTACTGTAAGGCTGACCCTGACCATTTGTGGTTTAAGGAATTTGGCCTCAGTTTCTCCAGTCTACCTGCATGGGGAGAAGATTTTATGTGGGAATCAATGGAAGAGTCTAGCTTTGGGGTGAAGGCAAGGAGAGAGAGCTGGGAAAAGGGAGTATAGGTAGAGGGAGAAACTGCGTTAGCCAGGCTACGATGGCTTGAGAAAAGATACTAAATCAAAGTATCACAAGCAGAGATCAAATAAGAGAAGACAAGCCATATGGACGTGAGGGTAGGTGAGCTTGTGCCATCTGAAACATGTTTTTTCTCAACACCAACCTGAAAGGGAATCCCTGTTTCATTCTCCGGAGCCGAATTCCTATTACATCATCCATTTGATGAAATGGGAATGTCCCCTTTGTTAGTAGTGGTGTGGTGAATACAGGTGCATTTGCGTGGTGAAGGACTGTGGTGACAAGCTCTAGAGCTGGAGGAAATGAGCAAATCTACTTACAAAGTAGACTTTGTGCTGGGTGATAAGTGGTATTTAAAATTGTGGATGATGCAGAACGTTGAATTTTAAACTAGATTAGAGACCGTCTGGTGTGAACAAGACAAAAATCCTGTGGACAAAAGAAATGTTTTATTTTTTAAAAAAATCCAGAACTTATCTAATACACACAGGAGGTGGTGACTTAGTGATGGATAGACTTGCAGACTCATTTCTGGGGACTTTTTCAGTTGTACTTTGAACTGGGAGAGATGCCAAGAGTCATAGCACTTCTTTCCGTAAGCTGTGTTAGAAATTTAACTTATATTTTGTTTTAGATATAAGAAGGATTAAACACTTTCAGAATACCTAAATACCTCTTATCTTCATGGTACAATAATTTATTATCAAGTCCTTTGCCTGGAGACAGAGGAACAAATTGTTCTGTTTCTGCTTTTCTGTTGATAGACTCTGATTTCGTCCGGTAGCTGTTCGGTATGACTTACTACTTTTACTACCTTTTCCATATTAATAACGCCCTTGCTTTTCTGACATATATTTCTTATGAGAGCTGTCAATTCCTCTTACTGTCACCAGTGAACAAGTCTGGCAAATATGTTTATGCACTGTTTATGCCAGTCCTCCAGAGCAAAATGAAACTAAAGTTACCACAGCAAGTGTCTCAATCTGCTGATGCTGCATTCCTTTGGGAACAAACTGATTTACTCAGTCTATACAGAGCCTTGTGAAGAAGAGAGGTGAGCACAGGTCAGAAAATGGACAAGGCAGGACCAAAGCATGATGCTATCTGGTAGACAGCAATGAGGCTTTAAACAAGAGGTCCATCTCCCTGACATGGAAGAAAAGATTCCTCAGTTCCCCTTTGGGATTAAGGGATGAAATGTACCCAGGGGGAAAGACAATTACTCCCAGACACATTTGAGTTGAAGATTTGAATTTTAGACTACTCTTACACTTTCTTAATGATCTAGGTGTTTTCTAGCACTGAATCATGAAATCTTTCCAGACATAATTCTAATAGAGTTTCTTTACAGTACAGCAATTACAATGATTGATATGGACAAATGTGGTCTTGAAAGAGCAATAACAAGACAATATAGCTCAGTACTAAAGAAAATGCATTCTGAAAATCAGTTTTTGAAATGACAATTGCAAGAAAAACTGTGCAAGTGTGTGTCTTTGTGCCTGGCTCTCTCATTTTTGTCTGTCTTCTGTTCTGCAAAACTTTTAGCAAGTGACCTCAGTCACACAAAAGTAGATTATTACTCTTTCAGAAGGCTGTACTGTGACAGATGTGCTTACCTGCTTATACCAAAAGGCTGGAAATTAGAGTATATTTCACTGTCTAGTATCTTTTCAGAGGAAGTGGAAGTGTTCTTAGCACTAGCAAAAGGAAAATGTGAATCCAGTACGGGGATGTGGATGAAAATTTCCCACCAAAAACTTTGTGTGAGTAAAAGAGTAGAGAGAGAAACTTTACAGAAAAACAAAATGGGCTGGGTCTGACCCAGCAAAGGAGTTTGCAAACATATTTTCCAAGGATTTACCTGGCGCTATAAACAACCAGAGCATGTGACCATTTTTTTTTGTAAATCTTTGTAAGCAGCGAACTGATCTGTAGCAATTTTCTCATTTATCACCAGTTTCTTTCCAAACTTCGCTACCTCTGAAAGTTTACTAACCTCAGACTGCTGTTCCTCCAGTGCCGAGCTACAGGAGAAGGAATGTGGTGGTTTTTACTGATATTTGCGCAAGATGCAATCATCGTTACAGGCTTGGTGAGAATGTCCAGCTCTTCGCTTCTCCTGGAGTATCCGACAGCTCCTGCTGTACAGGCTGCACTCCCCTCTGCTGGAGGGAAGCTCGGTGCTTGGCAGGCGAGGTGCCTTGGCTTGCCAGTGGAAGATAGAAACCATGCTTGCTCCTCAGCGAGGAAGGTTTTCCTTCCACTGACAGGTGAAAGGCTCGGAGTGAGGCAGAAGATATTGCGTCCTGTCCCTGGCGATGCATGTGTTTGGTTTCACGACTGCATTTTGCTGGCATGGATTTCTTTCACTTGTCACTGTAAGATTTTTCTCTCTTAAATACTGTATTTAAGCTGAAGCTTTGTCATGCTGCTGTCTCTGAACAATAAGCATACATCTTTAGCGAACTATCTGCAATGTTTCTCAGATCTATGCCCTTTAGTAATCTTACCAGATTTTACCTGCTCTTACGTATTCTTATACCTTTATCCAAATCACGGGAAGAAGATTTCATATGATTTCCATCTCCTCAGTGCATCTGGATACGTTTGGAGAGATCCAAAATTTGAACTAGGATGAATCAGGGATAGAGAAGACAGAGACATACTCAGAAAACAGGAGTATTTCTTTTATTTTAAACTCTTAAGAAACTTGTGTGTACATCAGGAAAAAGTGATGCAACGTGAGCCACCAAAATTTCCTCTGATACCAGATACTAGGCTTGCAACAAGTCTGTCTGACTCCAGCAAGACACGTCAGGTAGTTTTGAAGGTGCCCAGCGCTGTAGATTTCTACATTGCTCTGACTGTATTCACTAAAACTGTTAAGGGGAAAAAAAATTTAAAAAAAAGACCGCATCAGTTTCTAATTTTCTGTTGTCAGAAGGATCTTTAGCCTACTGGAAGAAAGAGCTTATTAATATCCAATGTTTTCTGGTGATGGTACCTCTAGCTAGCAAGGGTGAAGACCACACAGGCTCTTCTCTGATGCATCCAAGTTTCTAGGAGCATATATCAAAATTGCTGAATCATCATTCACTGTGTCCACAGTTTTCTTTTTCTATGATTAGAGCTGATCACTGCATGTTTGACCATGGCTTAAATTCCTGCACGGGGACTGATGCTAAAGGAGAAGAGGCTAAATTGTATCCTCTCATGCTAAAGGTATCAGACCAGAAGGCTCCATCTCTTCCTTATGGGATAAAAAGGGAATATGACAGTAGGTCAGTGTATTTGGGATTTGGCATTGGAGAATGAATCAGGAGAATGTGGCCTTAATGATCAGATATCTTGCTTTTGCTGGTGCAGGTTTAACTATTTGGGTTATTTCAGTGATGATGTTTTTTATTAATGGTATGCCAAACTCAGCAAAACAAACTGTGCTGGAATCAATTTTCCTTTGATGACCTCTCTGAGTTCAGGTGTTAGGAAGGACAGACATTACAAATAGGAAAATGGTATCTTTTCACCAGAATGATGTATTGTAACCTGATGTTGAGAGTTCCTGGAGCTTTCCTTAGTGCATTGCAAAAAAAAAATTATGACATTGAAATAATTATTAAGGAATTTCTTTAATCTATGTTGGCTTTCTGGTGTTAGACACAAATTATATTGGAATATTGTAATTACTTTACTGAAAACTGGACCGGGCACTTTTTTCTTAGCATCTATTTCAATAATCTTAAGTAGTCTTAGCACTATGTGACTAATTACAAAGGAGTCAGCACTTTTCACAGGGTCAATAAGATGGCTGTGAAGTACAAGAACCCTCTAACTGCCTGTTCTACTCACTTGCATTTATTTTAGTGAGCAATCACCTGAGAAATTGCTGGATTCAAATAAAACAAGGGGAAAAAGCAAGAGGAGAGAAAACGAGTAATGTTTTCAAAACTTGACTGGACAAGCGCATGACCAACCCGATCCGGTTTGAAGTTGCCCTGCTTTGAGCAGAGAATTGGATGAGAGACTCTAGAAGCTGAGTTACTCATTGATTCTGCAAATTTTTGTGAGTAACTTCTCAAGTTAGACTTTTTTAAAAACTCTTTCATGGTCTTTGGTTGTCTTAGATAGTAGAAGGAGTGAAGCAGCAGACTAGGACCTGTCTCAGCCATGTTCAGCTCAGTTCTAGGCTGGGGAAATCATGAACCTGGACATGATGGATGTAATCCCACTGCTTCAGTGAAAGGCAATATGAGCCTCTGGCCACGAAGGACTGTGCAAAATCTATGGCTGGAATGAAAATAGGAGCACTCTTGCTTCCAAATTATCACCAGATCCTGCAAGCAAAGGAATGAGCAGATGTTGTTCAGCTGTATGTCAGCAGAGTTACATCTGATAATGGAGTTGTCAAAACTGAATCAAAATTGGTCCCAAGACAATTCATCCAACACAGGAAAAGGAATGAACCCATAACTATCCACTTAGATGAAATTTTACTTGGGCACCAGAAGTCTTCTTTCATAAACATCCCACAAATATTTAATAGTTCTTCGTATCTGTTCAGGTTTGCATGGGGGGTTTGTAACATGCCTGAGAGCGTATCTCAGAGGGTGTGTGTCACCCAATGAGCTGCTTTAATATTCTTGCAGCATTTTCCCTTCTAAACCCTCCCAAAGTCTGCAAACTATTTGAAGACTGTCTGCATGAAGGAAAGGCTGAGCTAAGTTCTACATTTTTTGGTGACACTGATGTCTTCAGGAGTTTTAATGTGTTTACCTCAGCAGGTGTAGGAACTCACCAGCACATTGAAGTACCTTTGCTTGTCTAATTTATTTTTAAGGATTTCCAACTTATTTTTAAGTGCGAAAACGTAAGAGTATGGTGTCTAAATACAGTGTAATGTTGGAAGTCTCACATGGGACCAAAAGAGAGAGGACGTGCTCCAAGGATTAAAAGCAGTGAACATTCACTGAAGTCAGTGTTAGGCCATCTACATTGTCCACAGGTCTGAGCAGAAAGTCTTAAGTTGCTCTTCAGAAAAGCATTTGGAGCTAGAGAGTAAAGGCATGAGGGTGTAGACTGACTGAATTGATTTCCAGGCCTAAGGAAATATTATACCAGTTTAACAATCCAGATGTGTAAATTCATGTTAAGTCAGGAGATACCTTGAAACGTCAGTAGTATGAACTTAATATGTTCAAGTGTAGGAAAGGTCTCATGGAATGAGCAATGCTTTTGAAACAGCTTGAGCCCAGCCAAAATGCAATGTCTGGGGGACTAAAAGAAGACTGCAATGCAGTAAAAAGTGCTGGCTGAAGTCTGGCCAGCTGTGTAAGGTTCAAAATGCTCTGTTTGGGGTGTGGAATTGAAAGATGAGCCATGCCTGAGCCCTCAAAGCAATGCAGAGAATCAGAAGTCAGCAGTCTCCAGACATCAGGGAACAATTCTTCCTTCCACATCCTTGGACTCTTCACTCTTACTCTGTTTCCTCCTTCTCTGAAAACCAGCAATCTCTACTTTCCTGTGGGGCTTCTCTGCTCAGTTCAGGAAGTTGAACAGAAGTGCCATTAAGTTACCAGAATTTGAAAAGAAGTGCCATTAAATGACCAAAAGCACAACTTTTTCAAAATATTTAATCCCAAATAAATTCATATTCCAAGACATACTGTGTAAAAATGAGCATTTCCTTAATTTGCATGAAGATGGGAACTTGTTCCCTGTAAAGAAAAAAAGGACATTCAAATTATTTTATATTTCAAATTATATTATCCGTGTTTGTTTATTTATTTCCTCCTGCCATTTCAAAGGGTTCAAAACAGGCTTATATTGTCTTCTTGGGAGCTATTCTGGAAATATATTACCTACTGAGTACCAGTCTTATGTTTTTATGGTAGTTTGTGTGTCATTTGTGCATACTCTTCCCCAGATCTTATGTGTACACCACACTGCTTTCCCAGAGCAGGATGCTTTCCTGCCTGCCCTTCCTCTGCTGTCTTCTTCAAGGTGTTCTACTGTGGCTTTCAAACTTAATGCAATGGAATGTCCTGTCCTCAAATTCCTACATTCCTGCAGCTGACATAATTCCCTTGAATTTTGCCTAGAACCGCTCAAGCAGTTCCCAAAATAAAATCTTGGTGAAAGTTTTTTGAAAGGCTTCCCTCCTATTCAGGAAGCTGTCTGTACCAAATTATTAGGTTGAGAAGAGAACATCAGATATGTGCGAAAACAGGAAAACGTGTCACCACCCATAATATCTGCACTTCAGATTCAGTATCTTGTGTTTCAGAAAGGACTAGCTCTAGTTTGGTGAGAAGTTATCTAGTGGTGTATGCAGGGTACTTTGCTCCTGTGCCTTTTTCCTGATATCGTCTTGTAAAGGGTTACTTCAAGGAAGAGAGCAAATTCAATTAATCCTATGGGGAAACTACAGTTCATTCACTTATTAAAGCAGAGCTGGTGTTTAACTTTTCTTCAACACAGTATTAGAGGGAAGTGAATGAATTATTGAATGAACTATCTTCAGAAGTTCCCTGAGGCTTAGATCATCCTGCACTTACCCAAAGTATGATGCCTGCTGTGCTCAGATAATGCATTTGAAAAGCTTTAAAAAATATTTCAGGGTAAACTTTGTAGGTTTCCTATTTCGAGTTAAACAAAGCATTGACTTCTTTTAGGAAAGCCTCTAAGAAGCACAAAATCTCATTTTTAAAAATAATTTTGGAAACCTTTTCCCAATACCCAACAGCCCTTATTCTTTGACCCATTTTTTTCCTATACTGTCATTCTGAATTAGCCAGTTTATGTTGAGTTTGCCACCTCTGATTACCTTATGTATTCAGGATGCAGTGTGTACCTAGAGATCCTGTGACTCAGGATGTCCTGAAATTGTTGATTGCTGGAAGGTGTGTGGCTAAGGAAAGGCATTTATGTCGTGCTCTATAGACTCCTAGCAATGTTGGTGGGAAGGACTCCTGGAGATCTGCAGTCTAACCTCCTATCACCAACACTAGATCAGAGTTGCTGCAGCTTTGCCACAACTCACCAACAAAACCTCTGATGGTGGAGATTCTCCCTATTTAACCTCTCTGATGTCCCAGATCCTGGAGAAGACATTCTTCTGAATGCTCAGCCTAAACCTGCCAGACTTCAGCTTTCCAATGTTGCTCCTTCATATTCCAGGAATGTGGCTCATTGTTGCTGTAACTGCCTTGGACCTATTAGATATCTCCTCTGCCTCTACACTGACTGCTAAAGTGCACCTTGCAATGGCTGTGGCCTCCTCCAGTAGTTTTTGTTGTTTTTCATTAACTGTTGAATTTCAGACTCCTACTCATAAAGGCCAGCCCCAAAACTGACAATGAGGTTTGGTTCAAAGCCTCAAAATGTGTAACCAAACATTCTGCATATGCAGTTCTCAGGTCCAATGATCTAGACTATATGTTGCTTCCCAGCGAAATTTGAAGTCAGTTCTATGAATGAAAAATGTGAGTGACTTCATTAATATTGGTTTAAAACAGACAGAAAGCCTACTGATTTATCCTTATTTTCATTTAAGCTGGATATTTCTCAAACATTGCAAAACAAAACTTTTTTTTTTATTGATTGAAGCCTTTTTGCTCTTTTTGCCATGGTCTCACAGAATGTATCTCAAAGTACAAAATCTGAACTGCTTTGCTAGAAAGGTTGAAAATGTGGTCCTGGAGCTGTTGTACTATCCAATGGCACCTTTTGCCTTATGTCCTAGGGTTTTTTGCTGTTCTGATGGATGGCAGGGGCTGTGACTATTGGTGCTGCTGCAGAGGCAGCGGACACAAGGAAACACCTTCTCCTTCACAGCAGTGAGCCAGTTGATAAGCCAGTGACCAGGTCTCTTGTGTCAACATGGTACTTGAGTGTGTTGGGACTGATCTCTCCTCTAGCAAGGGAAACAGCACTTATTCGTTAAGGACAATGATAGATACTCTCGCAGCAGAGTGAGCAACACATATTAGAACATGTGGAATTAAGCTAAAGGTACATGTGACTTTTTTTTAAGAGGCTCAAAGCTTTTCCCAGTTTCTGAGGCCAAGTAACTTAATGACTGCCCGACAAATATTTTTCAGCCTGAATCAAATAAATCCCATCACGTAAAATCTAATTTTTTGTTCTATATGGATTCTGCAGTCATTCTACTTCTTGCTATATTCTGTCCAGTTGCAAAGATAACCAATACAAACAACTAAGAGTCATTTGCCTTGATTTAAGGTTTTCATCTGCTGCACAAGCTGGGAAATTGATTAGAATGGGTGTTCACACTAGAGGAAGCAGCTATGAGCTGAGTGACACACACCATCAACTTCCAGTTTGTAAAGTGCAGCCTTCAGATGGCTATGTCTTCTGGTTCAAGTGAGCCGCTCAATCCCATTTCCACAGCCTCTGTTTAATATTTTGCTCCTGGGAACAGTGAAGAAATGGAAAAAGTGTCCTTGATACAAAGGGATTTTTCAGTGCTTTTGGGCACTGTTGTCATTTGATTCCAAAAGGAGTAGAATTTTTGAGTCCTGAAGGTGAATAGGATCAGAAATATCTGTTGGAAAGTCTCTAGCACCTCTGATAATTCTGGAAACATCCATGACAGTGTGGTGGCTGTCCAGGTTTCTTCAAACACTGGTTCTGCTTGCAAGCACACAGGATTGGCAGTTGTGCAGCTTCTTGGATGTCAGCCAGCGCCTTTCTAAATCCCTCTGAGACTGTTGACTTTGTTGTCATTAAAGATCCCGAGGTAAAAGGAGTTGGCAGGGCTCTTAAGAGAGGGCTTTAAACTAGACATGGAAGGGGATGGGGGCAAAACTAGGATCACTGAAAAGGAGCAAGAATGTAATATGCCAGTGCTTGTAGGGGAGGAGTGTAGTAACAGAATCAAACAATCTTGTAAATTAGCAAGGGATCAAAATGTAATACCAAGTTGCAGGCAAACACAAGGGTTGTTGAGAGGATGGTTACTCATTTGGAGGACTTTAAACTAGATTCGAAGGGGGATGGGGTTGTAGCTGGGCTTGCCCCAGTGGGGCAGCACTCTAGAATTGATGAAGATTGGGTGACCTCTTATAACCCTAGGCTGAAATCGGTGTGCTCAGCTTGTTCCCTGAAATGCCTGTATACCAACACGCGCAGCATGGTGAATAAGCAGGAGGAGTTAGAATCCTGTGTTCTATCGGGAGATTATGATCTGGTGGCAATTACAGAGACATGGTGGGACAGCTCACATGACTGGAACATAGTCACGGATGGCTATGTCCTTTTCAGGAAAGACAGGCCAGCCAGATGTGGTGGTGGAGTTGCTCTTTATGTGAGAGAGCAACTACAATGTACTGAGTACCGTCCAGGGACAGATGATGAGTGAGCTGAGAGTCTGTGGGTCAGAATTAAGGAGCAGGCTGGCAGGGGTGATACTGTTGTGGGTGTCTATTACAGGCCACCAGATCAGAGTGAGGAAGCTGATGAGGCCATCTACAGGCAGCTGAGAGTGACCTCACAGTC
>NW_009721048.1:0-10938 GCF_000703405.1 Apaloderma vittatum
GTGGCCTCACCAGGGCAGAGCAGAGGAGGAGAATCTCTTTTGACCTACTGGCCAGACCGCTTCTAATACACCCCAGGATGCCATTGGCCTTCTTGGCCACGAGGGCACATTGCTGGCTCATGGGCATCCTGTTGCTCACTAGAACCCCCAGGTCCCTTTCTCCTACACTACTCTCCAGCAGGTCAGTCCCCAACCTATACTGGTACATGGCGTTCTTTCCCAAGTGCAAGGCTCTACACTTGTCCTTTTTATATTTAATAAAATTTCTCCCTGACCAACTCTCCAGCCTAAGTCTCGCCAAATGGCAGCACAGTCTTCTGGTGTGACAGCCACTCCTCCCAGTTTTGTGTCATCAGCAAACCTGCTGATGGTGCACTGTTTCCTCATCCAGGTTGCTGATGGATATATTGAACAGTACTAGTCCCAATACAGACCCCTGACAGACTTCACTAGATACAGGCCTCCAGCTAGACTGTGCCACATTGACCACAACTCTCTGACTTCTTCCCTTCAGCCAGTTCAGAATCCACCTCACTACCCAATCATCCAGACCACATTTCCTCAGTTTACCTACAAGGATGCTGTGGGCGCCAGTGTCAAATACCAGATAAACCATGTCCCCTGCAGTGTCCTCATCTATCCACCTGGTTATGTCCTCATCACAGGCTATCAGGCTGGACAAACATGACTGCTCCTTGGCAAAGCCATGCTGACTGCTCTTAATGACCTTCTTATCCTTGATATGCCTAGAGACAGCACTAAGGATAAGTTGTTCCATCACCTTCCCAGGGATGGAGGTGAGGCTGATTGGCCTGTAGTTACCCAGGTCCTCCTTCTTGCCCTTTTGGAAGACTGGAGTGACATTAACTTTCCTCCAGTCCCCACGACTTACCAAAGAGGATGGAGAGTGGCCTAGAAATGACTTCCACCAGCTTCCTCAGCACCCCCGGGTGCATCCCATCAGGGCCCATGGGTTTATGGATGTTCAGATTGCCTAACTGATCCCTAACCCAGTCCTCATCACCCAGGGCAAACTCCTCCTTTATCCTGACTTCCTCTGGGGCCTCAGGTGTCTGGCACTCCTGAGGACAGTCTCCAGCAGTATAGACAGGCAAAGAAGGCATTCAGCAACATTGCCTTCTCTGTACCCTCTGTCACCAGGGCACCCGCCTCATTCAGCAGCGAGCCTACATTGCCTCTAGTGTTAATTTTGTCCACAATGTATTTGAAGAAGTCCCTTCTGTTCTCCGTGACCTCCCTGGCAACTTTTAATTCCACAGAGGCCTTAGCTTTCCTACTTGCCTCCCTACATCCTCTGATAACAGTGTCATACTCCACCTAAGTGGCCAGCCCCTGCTTCCATGGTCTGTAGACTCTCTTCTTCCACTTGAGCTTGCCCAGCATGTCCTTCTTTAACCACACAGGTCTCCTGGATCTCTTTCTTGATTTCCTACTTGTTGGGATGCACTGATCTTGAGCTTGGAAGAAGTGGTCCTTGAATATTAACCAACTCTCTTGGGCTCCTTTACCTTCTTGCACCCTGTCCCATGGGGTTTTCCCTAGTAATTGCTTGAAAAGGCCAAAGCTGACCCTGCTAAAGTCCAGGGTTGTGATCCTGCTTGGTATTCTGTTCCTACTGCACAAGATCCTGAATCCCACCATCTCATGGTCGCTGCAGCCAAGCCTGCCCTCAACCTTCATCGCTTCAACCAGATCCTCCTTGTTAGTGAGTATAAGATCCAGCAGCGCTCCTCTCCTAGTTGGCTCATCCATCATTTGTATCACAAAGTTATCATTGATGCACTAGAGGAAATATGAAGATGACAAATGTAGTGTTCAAATCTTCCACTCAATTTTTTCTTCCCAAACAATACTTGTCATTTCTGAGGCTCATACTTTCAGTTTGCACAGTTATTGTTTATAAATATAAAAATGTTCCGAAGTTTATAACCAAACATATATATTTTTTTGGTGTTGTCCAGTGTGTCATCAATACATCAGTCGCTGATTTGTTTATGCCTTTATCTCTAAGAGCAACTAGGACTTAGGGAAATATTTCATACAAATCCATTATCTCAACAAAGCTTCAGAATTAAGATATATGTGTCTGTTCCTTAAACTGTTTAGCAACAGAACTAAAATTGTGAACATAAGTATATTTCCAGGCATAATAATTCTGCCCAAAAAGAGCAGTGCTTTCTTTTCTAATTTCATCTGCTGATATTCCTTCAGTTCTTTTTGAAGAAACAGGGGCAGGTCAGATACAGTATCAAGGATCAAAATGTTGAGTTTACTCTAAAGAAGGGAATTACAGATGCCCAGGGTTTTCCTAAACTTGAATCAAGACTTCATGTGAACTCAGTTATCAACAACTCCTCTGTCACTGGCAAGTGTATTTAATAGGTGAAGAAACAACAATTGGCTTTCACTTTATGAGCTACTGATGATGCATATATATTGCAATGCTACAGGTTTGAGGAAGGGTGTCTGGAGAGCTGCCCAGGCAGGAAAGGATCAGGAGGTGTTGGTTGACAGTTTACTGAGCCAGCAGTGTACCCAGGTGGCCAAGAAGGCCAACAGCACCCTGGTCTGTATCAAAAATAATGTGGCCAGCAGGACCAGGAAAGTGATTGTTCCCCTGTACTCAGCATTGGTGAGGCTGCACCTTGAGTATTGTGTTCAGTTTTGGGACCCTCACTACAAGAACGACACTGAGGTGCTGAAGCATGTCCAGAGAAGAATGAAGGTGGTGAAGAGTCCTGAGAACAAGTCCTGTGAGGAGAGGCTGAGGGAACTGAGGTTGTTTAGCCTGGAGAAAAGGAGCCTGAGGGGACATCTTACCAGTCTCTACAACTGCATGAAAGTGAGTTGTACTGAGGTGGCAGTCAGTCTCTTCTCCCTAATAGCTAGTAACAGAATGATAGGAAATCGCCTCAAATTGCACCAGGGAAAGTTTAGGTTGGATATTAGGAAGAAATTCTTTGCTGAAAGAGTTCTCAGGGCACTGGAACAAGCTTTCCCAGTGAGGTAGTTGTGTCATCATCGCTGGAGGTATTTAAAAGATGAGTAGATACTGTGCTTATGGACATGGCTTAGTGGCTGATTTGGTAGGGTTGCATCAATGGTTGGACTAGATGATCTTAAAGATCTTTTCCAACCAAAACTATAACTCTATGTAATTACTTACCTAAACTTTGCCACATGCTGAAGATTTCACATCCCATTGTTACCCGCATGTCACCATATCTGCAACATATTAAAAAGTAAAGCAAAATGGTGAAAGATCATTTATGAAATTCAAGTTTATATGTCATTCTGTGACATTGTTAAAGGAAGTGTCTCATTGGTAATCCATAAGAAAACTACTTTAAAAGTGATCACTTCTTCCAAGTTTCTGGTCCTTCCATTGTACCCAGCTAAAACCAGATTCCTAACCCCAAGTTTAGTCGCATTAGTGTCAAAAGTATCAGTTCTTTCTCAATGCTATAACAGCAGTAACTGTAGCTGTGAAGCAAAAGCAACTTTTTTGCACCAGTATGCTACAGTTCTCTCTTTGAGAACAAACAGTTTTGCTCTAGCATAAAGAAATAAAATTAATTCATACAGACAACAGTGCCGGGCCTGGCAGGAACACCTGAACCACTATGAACCAACTTATGCTCGAACTGGAAATCAAGTGTTTGCACTGCTACATCACAGCTACTTTGCTCCCAGTATTTGAACCAATGTGTGGACTTCTGCAAAGGCTGCTATCAGCTCTGACGACCTATACAAAGAGCCAGAACCAATTCTCATTCCAGTCAGTGGAAATGCTGTCACCGTTATCTTTTTGGTAGGCCTTTCAACAACATTTCGTGTCTTGCATTTTGAGAAGCATTTGATCTATTACAGTTTTCTGGAAGTTAACAGCAGTACTTACTTTTCTAAAACCTTTTTCTTCTTGGAAGGTGTGAACATCTCCAGTTGCAGACATAACTGGTTTATGAAAATGACAGCAAGAAAAAAGTAGGAATCCCATATCTACAATAAGCATATGGCATTTGGTTATTTCATTTCCTCAGTACCAAGATGCAAAATCACATCACTTGTTTCAGTCTCAACTATTAAATTACTCAAACTCTTTCTTGGCTAAATCTTTTCACATCCAAATACACTTTTCACCAAACCCAAAAAGTTCAGCAGAAATACATCTATTTTACATGTTCTACATCTCTTAAATAGAAAAGTTTCAGAGCTGTAGATAATTTTTTTTCCATCCCTCCAAATCAGAAAACCTTACCTTCTAAATCTGGAAGCATGGTTTTGGTATATTTAAATAGAAAAATACAAAAAGTCCAAAACCCCCAAAATTCTGACATTTCAAAAGCTATTACATAACAGAATTGTCAACCTCTGGCCTGTCCTACTTTATAATATTATTTGGAAATCTCAGTTGTTGCAGACTTCACCGGACAAAACCAAAGGCAGGTTTCACTATCCTTTTGCAAATATACAAAATGTTTTGTACACTTGCTTTATGAATCAGATATTGAATTTTCTACTTAAAAGACTTAAAGATAAATTTAAAGATAAATTGAAATACATTAAAATATTAATTATTAGAACCTAATTATAGACACTTTGTGCCAGGAGGAAGAAAGAAGTGTAAGGGAAGTCCTGCTGCAGACACTGCAGTTCTGCATGATAGTAATAACATTGTTAAGCAAGTTTAAGGACCACAGATGCCTTATCTACAGGCAGACCTTTTATCAGTTTTAGCCTCTGAACTTCTGGAACTTCCTAAATGATAGGCTTCTTCATGTCCAGTTATGACAAGTAGATAAAACTACATTCCCACCAAATCTCTCCAACAGGAGTGTGGATTTTCAGAAAAGCATCCACAACTCTGCAGAAGTCAACAGGAGCTCGCTGTCTTCTCTAAGAAGGAAATTCTGCACTTGTTACAATGAAGCAATTGAACTAACATGTCTTGATTGGGCAGAATATTCATTCAAGCTTCCATGGGAATGGGTCTTTTCAGACACGTTCCTAGGTCTTCTCATCTGAATCCTGAAAGTATCATTCCACAATTCACAGTTTATCATAGGTACCACATCTTGCTATAGATGTACTCATTAACTGTATTATTCACCTTGCAGTGTCAGAATTTGTTAATTTTAATTACGTGCTGGAGCATGTCTGAAGGAGGCCAACGAAACTGGAAGGGATACGAGAACGTGCCTTATGAGGAGCAGCTGAGGGAACTGGGGTTGTTTAGCCTGGAGAAAAGGAGCCTGAGGGGAGACCTTATTGCTCTCTACAAATGCCTGAAAGGAAGTTCCAGGAGGTGGGGGATGGTGTCTTCTCCTATACAACAAATGGACAAGAGGAAACGGCCTCAAGTTGCACCAGGGGAGGTTTGGATTGGACATTGGGAGAAATTTCTTTACTTTCAAGCATTGGAACAGGCTGCCCAGGGAAGTGGTGGAGTCACCACTCCTGGAGGTATTTAAAAGACATGTAGATATGATGTTTAGTGACATAGTTTAGTGGTGGGCCTGGCCGTGTTAGGTTAATTATTGAAATCAATGATCTTGAAGGTCTTTTCCAATCAAATGCAAAAATCCTGAATAAGTAGTCTAAACCAGAGATTGCAATAACAAAATGAAAAATAAGAAATTTAAAAAAACCCCACTGCACTCCTGATTTTTAAGACAGTCCTGTATTTAAGAAAATATTTAATCTCTGAGCACTTGAAACTGATGATTTAGTATATGTTCCAGCTGTTTAGATACTGGAGCTAGGCTTAAAAATAAACAACCAAGCAATAGGATGATGTAGCAGATATTGCATCTACCTTATGTTAGACACATTTACTCTACCTTGTAATCAAAGTTTTCATTTAAGAAGTTTTTACGAAGGGCATCCGAAAGGTACAAGACTGTAGTAATGATCACACTGGGAAGAAAAAAAAGAATGAAAAAGACAGTAGTTTTCATTAAACAGAAATTAATATTTAATACTCAGAGCCAGACAATTTTCCAGTGAAGAAATAAATGTAGCATGTACAGTGGCATTAAATACTACATTTGAAATATATACAAATATCTGACTGCTAACAGCACTTATTGACAGAAAACATGCACATGAAGAAAAATTATGAAAATAGGCGTGATGCAATAATGCATGCTGAACACAGGTGTTCTGTATAGAAGAACAGAATTGATCAAAAAGACAAATCATAAATTTTGTTCTGCAAATAATATTGATATCAACGTTTAGTCACAACAGAACAAATATATATAGGCAAGTAATTGCTTTCATCTTTCTTAGAATGAAAGTATGTGCGTACAGATTACAGATATAAAATATCTAGTAATTGCCAACATGAAATATTTACAGTACTATGTACAAAGAGTCTTTTTAATGGCAAGACATGAATGCAAAACTGCATAAGCTCTGGGATAAATATCTCTATTCGGTATGTCACAAATAGTCATACATTGCCCTGCATTGACATCTGCACGAACTACATTAATCCGTCTTAGATAAATATATATGAACAAAAGCCTTTCACAGTGGTTGTTACCAAAGGTCAATGACAGTCATGTTCACTGAAGGAACCAAGTTTGGTAATCTACAGAAACACAACATCCTTAAAGATCATTTAAATACAATGTATTTAAATGATTCAACCCTCAAGCTAACCTCTGCAGCACTTGCATTAATCAACATATTTATTCAAACCAAAAATCCATATAAACCATTAAATTCTTTTTGAAAGTAGTCAGTAGTGGATGCTTACGGAGGAGAAAGAAAGATAAGCATAGAACAATCTTTTCGCTGTCACATTCACGTATTCTACAACTGTTTAAAGACCTTCTGAGAGAAAGGTTATATCCACAGACTTCATTTAATTACCACCTATCTAATATTAATACATCCAGTCTTTCTTTGAAAACGGTTCTTGACCCATATGCTATTACAATGCTTAAATTTATTTCCCTTTTCATACTTCAGACTTTATTTGTTTATTATTTTTTCAATGCACTCAAGACAAACTATATTTTATTAAATATAATAACAGCTATATATATATTTAAGGGTATAATATTTTTCATCTTCAGAACACTGAAGAATTGTACTTTAACCAACCCGCCTAGAAAATAAATTATATTTTTCTTCTGGCACTTTTGACAGATTTCAAGTTTATAAATACAAACTGGCTAGGCATTATTTAGTGTATCACTAGTTCAAACGCTTGCTTCTATTTCTCTAACTTTAAAATGACTGTTCCTGCCAAACTTTACCTTCTGGTTTGATGTGTCTGAACACCTGTAACAGCCAAGCCTGAGACTTTTTGGAGCGCTGCTTGAGTCTTAAGTTTCATTTGTTCACATTTCCACTCCTCAAACGTCATTTTCATACATATAACTTTCTTAACAACTATACTGTGGTCTTTCTACCCAAGAAGTGTTCCATGTTTAGCACTAATCTCTATAGTTTACCCCACTTTTCCACCAATGGGGAGTTACAATGTGTGTACAGCACTCCCTGTTGCAGCACCGAAGACAAAGTAAAACGTCAAAGATCTGCAAAATAAGCAAAGCTAAGAATCAAGGCACGGATAAGAGAAGAGTCCTGCCGTTATTGTGAATGATTTAATTTACAGCCCATATGTCTCACAAAATGGAAATAGTTTGCATATTTCAGGAAGATGTTTTGATAGAAAAGGTCAGTTCATCAGAACTATTGCTATGTAAAATTTCAATATAAGTCCAAAGTAATAAATCCCTGAAAAATTGTATGCAAGAGAAAATTTCACAAGATCTCAGAAACTGCAACCATACTGCCAAGTTTACGTTGCTGTTGTGCTTTAACCCCTGCTGGCAACTAAGCACCACACAGCACCACACAGCTGCTCGCTCGGCCCGGGTGTGATGGGGAGGAAAACTGAGAAAAGCAAACCTTGTTGGTTGAGACAAGAACACTTTAATAATCAAAATAATTTTTAAAAGGTAATAATAATAATGAAGAAAGTAAGAAAGGGAGAAAAATAAAAACCCAGTAAAAGACAAGTGACTCACAATGCAATTTCTCACCACCCGCTGGCCGACTCCCAGCACTGATCGGCCCCTCCTGGCCAATTCCCCTCCAGTTTATATACTGAGCATGATGTGCTATGGTACAGAATTACTTTGGCTAGTTCGGGTCATCTCTCCTGGCCACGCTCCCTCTCAGCTTCTTGTGCATCTGCTCACTGGTTCCAGAGCATGGGAACCTGAAAAGTCCTTGGCTAAGGATAAGCACTATTCAGCAACAATTAAAACATCACTGCGTTATCAATGTCATTCTCACACTAAATCCAAACCTCAGCTCTGAAACAGCTACTATGAAGAAAACTATCACAGCTGAAATCAGGACAATACACAGTTCTATTTATGTCTGAGACCATTCCTTTCTTGCTACATTCCTTCCATGGCAGGTGAAACTGAAGAGAAAGATCTGCTTCATTTCTCACGAGACGGTGATTAGTGCAGAAATTTAAATGCAGTTTTTAGAGTATTTTTTTCCAGAATTTTCCTGAGACAATGGAGTAATTGCAATGCAGGTATTTCTTGCTATAGGCAATATAGCTCAGGTTTGGTTTATTTGGTAAGCCAAAGATATGATATTGATTAGTTGATAAAATAAGGGTTTATATTGTGAGAATATATATGTTGTAGATAGAAACCTTCAAAATCTCAGACTGAACATAGAAAGATGAAGCCATTGCTTTTGATCCACAATCTGTTATTCTGAATCAACAACAAGCTAAAATCAAGGAGGACAGAAAACATGGCTAAGGTTGGGAGTTCTCTTTCCTCTTTTTCCTACAAATAATGTAGATTCTATTAAAAAAAAAACAATGAAAAACAAGCAAAAATGCAGAACGCAGCAACAGCAGCCAGAGGACAGATGGACAGCTGCCTGATCTAGTCCAATACTTACATTCCAAGTTGCTTCCCAGCCAACAATTTCAAAACAACACTTATGTGAAATCCATTTCACTATCAAACTAGAAAACATTGAGTTTGTGACAAGATTTGCTTTTCCTCCTCTTACCACCTGCCATAGATTTGTGCAGAACCACTGACTGTTTTACAGGAGAAAAACTGCTGCTTTTAGCTAATGAATTATTCTGGACTCATACAGTGAATACTAACCTAAGGTCCACTCAGGCCACTGTTGACAGAGTGGTTTTTCCATCACATTTTTACAGGAAACTTTTCTGCAATAGCCTGTTTGAAAAATCCAAAGCAGCCCCCAGAAATTCAACAACTGTTTCCTGCCTGAACTGTGCTCTGGCAACCTGTTTTTTCGCCTGGTCAGCCAATGGTAGAAAATTAATGTTTTCTTTTCCTTTCTCATATGGGCCAAATATGCAACATTAGCTTCTCTGCTATTTCAGAGTGAATTGTTCCCAAGCACAGGGGTCTTGAAATGAAAAAAAATTTCACTCCTACTTTATAAATAACTTAAATAAACCTAGAGTATGTATATATATATATATATAGTTATATCTATGTAAACATATTCATATGTGCATATCTATGTATATACACGCTTATTGTGACAGACTGAATGTTAGATTTGGTTGTTAGCGACATTTTGTATTACATAAAAGCAAGAACGTTGTTAGCAACACTATGTATTACATAAAAGCAAGAATTTTTGTTCATAGTAGGAGTCTCAGACTCCCACACTATGGGCACTAACAGGATTCTTCAAAGCAGCCATAATGATGAAACTAATGCTAATCTGATGTCTTCCTTCACTGTGCATTCCATTTGAGTTACTTTTAAAAAAGTAATAATAATATCTTTCAGTCATTACTGAATTAGATAACCAAAAGGATTCTCTGTTTGAAGTCCCTATGCCCAATTGTCAGTAGCTACATATGGATTTTTAGTATAAGCAATCCGCTATAGCAAATCTAACTTTAGAGATCAGTTATTTTACTATAAAATATAATATTCATACATCCATTCTAGCATCTCTACCATTCAACAAAATGCTGAAAGGATATACATAGTTAATTATACAGAGGTGTTGAAAATTAAATCTTCCTGCATACTGAGAGCAGCAGAAAATTAGTTCATTGCTCAATAATAAATAGGCAGATTATGTTATAAACATCAAACCTTTGCTCAGCACGTAATAGAAACTCACTTTGCTCTCTAACAGCTGCCACAGCTGTTAATGAAACACGACACACCTGGAGTTCAGTTGAGTCTGTTAAATGCTTTCAAAAGATGCCAGTCAATTAAAGCATTAGATAAGTGATTCTTTCCAACTTAGGGTAATTTAAGCAAGTGACCATTACACAGTGATTTCCAGTTGAGAGAGATATTAGGAAGGTGTTATACAGAAGTTTCAATTTTAGCCTGGCATATTTTATTATAGAATTTTGGATTCCTCTCTGGTACTAGGCAACTGATTCAGACATCTTCCTATATTATGTGGCTTTCACTTGCAGCTACAGGTATTGCAGTTATGCAGTTTTAAACAAGGTTAATTTCCGTCTCACTGCTTGACTGCTAAAAACTAATAAACATTTACGGATTTTTTTGCATGTTCTTCTCCTTCCATCACAGAATAGAATTCATAAAAAGATCAATTTCTCTGCTTTAGTGCTAAGATGTTATGTTATTTCTCAAATCTCACAAGTCAGTTAGTAGTTTTATAACACTAGCCATTCATATTTTTTCACATTGGCCATCCAGACATAAAGATAATGCATGTGTTGTTATGAGGTATCTTAATTTCTGGATAGTTAGATTTGTCTACTTGAGCTCACAGTATCTTCTGTGGGTTTTTTTTAAATCCCAGGCAGCATGCAAGTATCAGATGCTACATAACTACTGAAAACGTTGCAACAAGAAACAAAAAAAAAATCTAGAAGCCAGGGGACAGCAA
>NW_009721048.1:10952-22174 GCF_000703405.1 Apaloderma vittatum
ATATTATATATTATTATAAATTGAAAGAATAACAGCATTTTAAGACCTAAAAATCCTTCCAGTTACTGAAGTTTTGCATATATAAGTAAGAGAAAAAATTACTTCTCCCCCTTAGGAAAAGCCTATTACCTGATTATATCCTTGCTGGGACTCATTTCTTCCCTAGGCTCAGACAGGCTAAATCTCTCTTCCTGTAAATACCAGACAGTTTGAATTTTTGTATCACTCCAGTGACAGAGGAAGAAAAGACAGCGCTGTTGAAGTGACTACAGGGATGGATGAAGCTCCCAAGAAACACACAGCCTCCAGAAGAGCTCCTGCTTCCCAGTCTGAAGCCGAGACCGTCTGACACAGGCATCACGACCGTCATCTTATTCCTGGGAAGCAGGAGTTACAAAAGATCCAGACGTGTCTTATTTGATTTCGGTCTTAAAAAGGTGGACTAGGCCTTCCAGTTTTCTCCTTTTAGACACGAGTGGAGCAAGAGTTCAAGAAGTTTTGCCTTCAATCCTGATGAGTCTCAGGACATCGAAGTGCTCTGGCTCAGCAGGTGAGGCTTGGGAAGCTCACTGGGAGCCACTGCTCACAGCTGCTGCTGTCTGCGGTGCAGGCAGCACCCTAATTTCTCATCCTGCCTCTAAGCTCCTCCATTCGCACCTGAAGATTTTGGGTTCTAGCACATCTGCTACTCTGTGGCTCTGCTTTTGAACACCTCGAGGAAGCTGAAGGCAGGCAGTCACTGCAAAGGCAGGGGAGAGACAAGTTAAAGGAAGGAGCTCTTGTTCAGAAACAGCTCTGGAAACACTAGTGCTCCGCAGCTGAGGAGAGAACAGAAGTGGATTTTCCTTTCTGCTGCCTCAAAAAGGAACAGAAATGAAGCCATAGACACATAACACAGGGATGATGAGCCTTCAGTTCAAACCACGCTTTTAAGTAAACCTGGTAAACTCCACAGAATCACAAAACTGTTGAGGCTGGAAAAGACCTCTGAGATCATCATGTCCAGCCTATGACCCAACACCATCATATCACCCAGTGCCTGAGCACCCTCTCCATGAGGAACTGCTTCCTGAGATCCAACCTAAACCTCCTCTGACGCAGTTTCAGGCCGTGCCCTCTCGTCCTGTCACTGGTTGCCTGGGAGAACAGCCCGATCCCAACCTGACTGCACCCTCCCTTCAGGCAGTTGTGGAGAGTGATGAGGTCCCCCCTGAGTCTCCTCTTCTCCAGGCTAAACACCCCCAGCTCCCTCAGCCTCTCCTCACAGGACTTTCCCTCCAGTCCCTTTCCCAGCCTCGTTGCTCTCCTCTGGACCCGCTCCAGCCCCTCCATGTCTTTCTTGAAGGGAGGAGCCCAAACCTGCACACAGGGCTTGAGGCGAGGCCCCGCTTCATAGCAAACCAGCATTTGCTCCCCAAATGAACGATCGCCTAGCAAAGCCGTTACTGAAGGCTGAATCGGTAAAGCTGTGTTTATATTCCATTTGCTGGCAGTAACGCTTATGCTTATATGTTATGGGGTTCAGTTAGCCGATCTGATCAGCTCCTCATCCCACCAGCAGTTATTGCGAGGTTCTGCCTATCTTCTCTGCCTGACAGAACTGGACACAGAGACACTTCCTAGATGGTCAGAAATAACAGAGCCTGGATTAATAAAAGGAAATGTGTGGTGCTAACTAGAAGACTGGTGCAAATAAACATTCCTTTCACAGAACTTCTTATCGTCATCTTTAGCATATCTGAACATTGCCAGCCCAAGAAACACGTGCCAAGGTCATTCCTAAATCTTAGTTTTGTATGTGTCAGCTGTTGCAAAGCCATCTGCTAGGCCAGTTGTTTCTGGAATACAGAACGATTTCTTAGATTATATATTCAGTCTGAAAGTTCATATGCCTTTTCCTCACTTTCCTGTGTTTCTCCATTTATTTCTTATGCATGATTACTAGATGCAGGCTGGTATCCATCATACCTTTTTTAATATCATACACAGAAATAAATTATCATATCCATTCTTTGATTAACATTTTTTTTCCTGAAATTCAAACTTGGCAAGATTAGCAGCACTGACATAATGAAAACAAGCAAAACATGCTATTTTTTTCAAGTTATGAAGAAGTTTGAAGAGGCCTGTATATCCAAACACACATGATAAATATATATCACGAACATAAGTTTAGCACAATTTAATTGTAACAGTAATACTGTTACTAGTAGTCTGTAGAGCACCATGAATTTAAATTCTCCTTGGAGCTGGCAGCCACAACATACACTAAAACCCAGCTTCCATCAGGGATTGCATAATGTACCATGAAAGTTTAAGTCAATCCTGAATTCTGGATTCCTAAGTCTGTCCAACACAACCCCCCTGCTCTGTTGATACTGGTGTTTCTACAATTATGTTGACTGTTCAGCTGGCTTATCTGATCAAAAACTATGCCTGCAAAGAAGCTGATGATACAGGTGAAATAAAATTCAACAGGTTTAGACCTGGGGTAATGACTTCTCAGAAATGCTGGAAACCTGCTTCTATAAAAATAAGGCCTGAGCAGAGACAGAATAGGTTACACCTCAAAACATCACTAGGCAATGCTTAGAGATCTATGTTACTGTTGCCTGTGCTGTAATGCCATTTCCTGGTTTATGGTTTTTAATTTGTGATTTTTCTGACAAGGACCAAATTATCAAACATGCAAAAACATCATTAATGATATCACAGCAGATAATTTCTTCTTGAGAGTAAACAGATCTTTACCAACTCAGCATTTCAAAAAACAGCTAATGATATCACAGCAGATAATTTCTTCCTGAGAGTAAACCGATCTTTACCAACTCAGCATTTCAAAAAACAGATTTGAAATGAAGTTCTGTTGAGACATATCATTTGCTACTTGGAAAACAAAGCTGTTGATGCCTAGCATCTTCCTTCTGTAAAAGTGTTTCTGAGTTTCCACTTATATGTGCTTACTATAATTCAGAAGAGAAAGAAGTACAGATTATATTATGAATTTGTTGTGTAAAATAAGTACAGAGATTTTAAATTTCAAATTTGAAACTGAAAAACTGCAGCCAGCATTATAACAGATACTTAATATTTTTATGACATGAATCATACAACTTTATTTATACATGCCAAGATCTTCGCATATTACCCATATTTTTTATTAACATTAAAAATGCCTTACTTGTTTGCAACCAAACGCATCACTGTCCAGTCCTTTGGAAACATCTCTGGTCGTATTAGTATCCGAAATACAGTGAAAATCTGCAGCAGGAAATCCTTTGGAAGGAAAAGAAGTGGTCATATGTCTTTGTTGCTTTGAGAAGAGCTGTGAGCTTTAAAAATATTTTAATCAGAGACAAAAAAAAAATCACTACAGAAATAGCAGAATTGTATTTATTTTCAACATAGATACACCCCTGAATAGTTTTTCATTTCTTCAGTTCCTCAAGAAAGCTTCAAATAGTGATTTGATTCATTTTTTGTAAACAGAGGAAAATAATCTAATGTGCCATTTGATTGACAGCAGTGCATAAGAGAAATGTCAAAGATGCATTTGGTTTCCACCCATACACTTCCACAAATGCGATCCCAAGAACAATTTGCAAATTAAAAAAGCACTTTACAAACACTACACTGTTCTGAATATCTCCTTAATCATGCCAGGTTTTCATCACTTTCAAGATTTATTCTAAAAGCAGCATTATTTGCTGGGAAAGAGAGAGAGCGTAAGGACAATTTTATCATTGAGTTTGCAAAGAGCAGTGAATTTAATAGTGATGCCCAGACCCCTGAACTGTTATCGCAGCTGTCTGTATACAGGTCACTTAACCATCCTGCCTCATTTGGCAAATCAATAAAAATATTGAACTACTTTGGATGTAGAAAGCACTGCTTAAGAGCTTTAAGCATTATCATCTTCTTTGTCATTTAACTCACTAATAAATAACTAAACTAAACTACCCCTCTCTCAGCACACAGTTTTTCAGATTTTCTTTTCACAAATAAAACTACCAACAAGGACAATATTTCTAATAGCCCAACTTGATTGTGTGTAATACTGCCAGTATTTTTTCAGCAAGCAATATGGAGCTTTTGACATCCTGAAGAACATGAGGCAAGTGATTATAAGATGCCCAACAGAACCAGTGTGGTACCTGACCTTGAAATGTTTTGCATTGATTCTGCCCCTGCCACTTGTAGAGAGTTAGCCCAACACACAGATGAGATGAAGATACAACCAAAAAGTACTAGATAATTTTGAAAACCGAAATAAATTCTCAAGTGCATTTACTGAAGTGGAGATGACGGGCATTGCACAACAGATGTCTTTCATTAGAGAATCACTGCAAAGAGGGACGAACACAGGCACTGGGAAAGGCAGCTGAGATCCCTGCTCCCACCCACCAGAGAAGATTACGTAAGAGAGACAACCTGTTTTCTGAGCAAAATGCCAAAAAATTATCTGTATTAAAGAGTCTAAACAATACTCATTGCAGATAACAAGACTGTTCGAATGCAGGTGACCAGCTTCCCAGATAAACAGGTAGCTCTACAAGCAATGTGTTTATGCCAGACTGCTTTCCTATAGCTTTGCACCTTGTATGAAATTTCAATGCTTCTGCCTGCTTCTTTTTTTTTTCTCCCTTTCCTGTGCTGTATTCTCTGAAGCTCTGTGCCATAATCCCAACAGTAGGGCAATGACTCGAATGCTGCCGTACGTCATCTCACACCATCATCCCAAATTCTCCCATATCCCATTTTTATCCTGTTGTCCAGATACCATACATGTTGCTGCTGTTATGGAGCTAACTGCCTGGCTGCTGAAGTGAAGAGATCAAACAACTGCTGTTGGGAAAACAAGCAGAAGTTTAAGGACTTAAAACCTAAAGGCTGTGTGAGGTGTGAACTTAACGTCTTTGAGATCCATGGGCCACTGCCTGCTGAAATTCATCAGCTTGTTCAAAAGTTATTAAGAAAAGAAGGGCAGACAGATCATACATACTTCATTTCTTCAGCTCACTACACTAAAAACAGAATAGATCTTTTATTCCAAGCAAACTTTAGAACAAAGCAAATGTAGACACTAGCATGAAATTTTAAATTACTAAGACCAGGCTAAGTATTTATGATTTTAACAGAAAGACCAGAAATTTTTGTCACCAATTTAGTGATAAGCAATATTAGATACAAGATGCATCTTGAAAAGCCTCAGTAGGACTGCAGATCTCCATTACAGTATGTTAAAAGCATATAAACAAAATGTAGTTTAATTCAAAGCTGAAAAAAACTGAAAAAAACCTTATACCTTATAAAAAACTTGAGAATATCTAGCCAGCTGTATGATTTTCACTGTTTAGCTTCTATTAACAGAAGTAATCTGTAGTTAACTTTTATATTTCATGATTCAATTTTTGTGTATTTGGTAATACATTTTCATAGAAATCCATTATAAGTACGAAGATAACCGAAGGGTAAATTACGAGTTGACTACTCGCCATTAATGTGCTGGCATCCTTCACATGTCAGCCCTGCTAATCAATATTCAGAGCCAGTGTTTGCTCCCAAGGGACCCACCTCCAGATAGGGATTCCATGACACGTCTCGATCAGCACTGCAATGCCTGGCATTTTGCACTGATGAAGCTGCTCATTTTTGTTTCATGATCCAAATATCACAAGACACTACTATGAACTATCATTCATGGAAGATCAATTCTGAACTGCTTCCTTTTCACTGAACTATTCTTTCATAGTTGTATCTGTTCTGCTGAACACACCATAATGATTTAGCAACAGATTTTAACATTTAAAATACATTTTTGCCGGCAGCGTAAGTGAACTAACATTTGGTTGGTTGAGTACAGATATAATTAATGTCTCATATGCTTTCTATCTTAAGAGATATCAAGGAAATAATTTTGTCCTTTTACACACTCTAAATATCATCTCTTAATATTCTTGCCAGTGTACATAAGCTCTAGTACTATCTTACACCACTTAAATAATATCATATTATCACAGTTCACTTTCCTCCAGTAGCAATATTTGCTTGATGAAATTATCAAACTGTGATTACGTGAGAAGCATGGCCTTCTGAAAGACGGAAAGTCATCTTTTCATTTAATCAAAAACTGCCTTGGAATTTATTTTGTATTTCTCTGTAGGCGTGCAGAACCCTCTGTAAAGCGGGTCACACTCTTCACTGGATCTCTCAGGGTGTATCTGTATAGCATTTTAGTTTTGAGTCAACAGCCCACTCGGAAGCTAACTGCCTGATCATCATTGCTTGCTTTGGTTCACACTGCAAAGTTTTCCACAAAGACCTGGCATCAAGTCTTTGTAGAGCACCCCACAGCTTTTTTTGCAGAGTGCCAAGGTGCCCGTAAGAAAGATGATGGTTTCACAGTGAGCTGTGTCTGCCTGGAACATTCCTCCATCCTGCAGCCAAGTCCTTTCCCAGATCCTCTTTCCTTCATTGCTTCCTCAATCTACATCAGAAGCCACCCAAGTATCTGTTTTGTAGCTACTACTCTGCCCCAACACTCATCCTTTCAGAAGTACCACAGGCGAGCAGGGAAGAACGGTGGCTAGAACTGAGCTTCTCCAGCAGAGACATTCTCCATGCCTACGGACCTCAAACAGCCCGAGTCCCAGGGGTAATTAGAGAACAGTGGAATAAATTGCACTTGGGGGTTCACCAACCACCTTAGCTGAGGCTATGAGGCTCCTGAAGCTCCTTTAGCTGGAAGAGAGGGATCAGAGAACTAGTAAGGCTTACACCTATGCCTATGAAATATCTTTTCCTGCATCAGATCTCTCCTGTATATCTATTCTGCCACATTAGGTAGGGTACACTGCGAATAGATGAATGATAATAAGGAGCAGGAGCTTATCTGTTTGCTTTGTCTTCTTTTAATCCATTAAGTAAAAACCCTACAAATATCAACCAAAACCACCTTGCTGCAGTCAAAGCTACACTGTCTTAACACATACTGTTTTTCTCATTACTTTCTCACTTCTCCTATTTATAACCTCCACCATTACCTTTTGTCACAAATTATATCTGAGCTCTTTTGCAGCAGTAAATATCCGCCTACAAGGGTGCCTCTGTTCTATAAACTGCTATAAAATATATTTACTAGAAGAAGATAGTATTTTGTGGTAAGCAAAAGCAGCATACTTTTAAAATAATACTGAAAGATAAAAGGAAGTATTTAAAACTACTGCCTTGTTAAATTTGACGTTTCAAAAGTGAGTGAAGTATAGTCTCTGATGCTACCACTCAGCCATGAATCCCCTGTCATTCCTTTCCTACTTCATTTGTATGTTTTTGAATATAAAATGTTCCTTCTGTCTTCTGCTTTTACAGAAAAAAGCTCTCTCAAAGAACTAAAATAAAAATAGTCACCACGTCAATTACTTAAAGTAAAAATATTTACAAAATAGAGGAGTATGTTTTCAAATATAAAATGTTCCTTCTGTCTTCTGCTTTGTACAGAAAAAAGCTCTCTCAAAGAACTAAAATAAAAATAGTCACCACGTCAATTACTTAAAGTAAAAATATTTACAAAATAGAGGAAATATTTCCATAAACAACCACTTGTTTAAAACATCACTCAGGTGCCTGTCATATAAAAATGGGTACATGCGTACAGAACTGGGTTTTTAGCTAAACCCAGGACACATTCCTTCAAAGTATCCATTTTTCTGTACTGTGATTAACATGCTGGAAACAGCCTTTAATAATCTTGGTATAGACTGTTTAAAGAAAAAAACAAAAGAATAAGAACTGCAAATATATTTTGTTGGAATGAATGACAACCTTCACTCCCCTTTTACCAGTACCTGCATGAGTGAATTTTCGTGGTTTGGTCAGGGTATTTTTTTAATCATATCACACAAATGCTGTGCAAATACATTTAATGCAAGCACTTGACATAGCTGCCTTGAGACCTAGTCTAGAAGAAAGAAATACCTTGTGATACAGTGTCTAATTGTTCAGTATAGACGGTTAATTATAAACAGAGGTAGTCAAAGCAAAAAACCACTGTAGACAGCAATTTCAAGGCCTGGGTTATACTCAGTCCCTTGCAAATCACAGAATCAGATTTGCAACTTGTATCATAGCTTGGGTGAGACCCTTTGATATCACTGACCAGGGGTCAAAAAGAGAATTCAAAAATACAGCTTAAATTCCAAAGTACATACTACCTGAGAAATTAACTACGGCTACTAGTTCGGCCTCTAAAAGCATCTCAGACGAAAAAAAAAAATTCTTATCACAGATATTTACATCTGAATCTTCAGTTACTCATATTGACGTCACCTCCTAAGAAGCATATCTTAAACCAGTACAATATAACAAGGAAGTTCCACACTTGGCTAACAAAGCAAAAAATCCCTGAGCTAAGTGGCAAGATGTTTTAGCCAGGCCAGGTCACACAATCACCTCATGACTGACAGCGGTGTCAGCCTCACGTACATGCTCTCATCTTTCCCTCTTGCTTTCAGTTATACACATTTCAGTGATACTTGATATTTCCAAGTGAGGAAAAAACCCCAATACAATATTTAAGATTCAGAAGAGAAGGAATGCTGCATTAATTATGATCAACCTACTGCCACTGAATCACTGGTGGAATTGATGTTGATTTAATGAGATCTGAGCGGAAATAACAAACTCTGGACTTGAGTTCTTAAGACCTCTATTTTGATAGCTGATGGCACTGTCTATAGCTGCTTTCCATATGCCTCTGTATAATAGTAGGATATATGCATGAGGTGAATTTAAATGTGCCAAATCAAACACCATTTAGGCATTAATTCTAGAGATTTTTCATGTTCTAGAAGCATGAAAGTCTGAATAAACTAAACACTGTATTTCATAGATACATCAAACAGAAATCAAGCTTGAACCCTCTAGGAAATATAGAAATCTAAAACTAGGAACACAGACTTGCTTAGAACTCAAACAGAAGGGAAAATATCTTCAGTAAATAATGCCTAGCTTCTGCAGCATATACTAAAAATTGCCTAAGGATAGCAACTATGCTAGGTGAAAACAGATGCTGTAATACTAGTATAAAAATCATCCACCTTATGTAACTCCTAGGTAGCACTCCTGATAGCCTATGCCATTCTATGATTCTATGATCCATGATAGATAATTTCTCAGTAGCTTTTTCTGCCTTCCAAGCTCAATACGACCATCTTGCTACAAGGAAAAGGGACTAATGAATGGTACACTCTCTTCAGAACAGCTTCAAAAAGTCATCAAGAATTTAAGGAAATGTGAAATTGCACTCCCCTTTTCAGGGCAGTACTTAGGTTTATCAAATGGTAATTTAAGAGTAACATCTAAGAATATACTATTGCACTAGGACATGATTACTATCTAGGATCAATGGCTGAAAAATGGGCATAAGTGATTTCTCAAGATTTCTTGTGTGGATCAAATCTGGTACTATATAAGTTTTTCAGGGTGTAACAGAGTGTTAGTGTGTATCCTAACGCAGGAAGTACTTTTTAAAAAAAAATCCAGGCCTCTCCTCCAAAAAAGAATTAAAAAAATGCTGAATCTCCATAAACCCAGTAAACCCATCAATGGAATTGGTCAAAGCTGCCCTGAAAGAGCTCTGCAGCTACTCTTTCACAGTCAAACTGGGCAGACAGACATTACAAGACCTATAGGCCCTCCTGCCAACTGACTTGCTGCACAGTTAAGAAAAATGGAGAACTAGCTGAATACGCATTCCTCAAGCTGCGTGTTTGCCACTGCCACATATAATTTAATGAATGAATAAACAAACGAATACAATAAATCAAACAAAAAGCCAACTGGCTTACAGGAAGAATCAAGCATAACTGTGCAACTTCAGTGAGACTTTTAAAACTGGCTTGAAGGCTACTTTTATGGATTTAAAATAATTATAGAGGTGTCCCCACCCACCGCTATCCTATCTGCTGTCATTATAGAAGCACCAGAATTCCAGCCCCACTAGTAAGAGTGGATCCCAGTACACATGAAAGCCTGTGAAAAAGTTAGCTAATCTGAAAATCAGATTACATTTAAATACTTAAGTGTTTCATCAAACCACAGGAATATATTAAAGGGAGATAAATCAAAAACAGAAACAAGAAGAGAACAAGTCAAAAGACAACTCTGTCACTTACCCTAAGATCTTCCTTTGTGTTGAAGCTATCAAGAAGCTGTTGATAATGTCTATCAGTCATTTGTCGCAAGAGTGACAACAAGCAGGAGACAAATTCCCCCTGTTCAGACAAGACAAGAACAGAAATATTATAATTATAATTTCTTCTGTACTTGAGCTTAAACTTTCATATTAGATGGGACGTTTTGGAAAAAAAACATTAATTTAGCTATGACACTCCTTCCCATTTAAAAGAAGTTCACAGCTATTTCCTCAAATGCAGTTCTCTTTCTTAGCACAATCTATTTGAAATAATTCCTGAAGGGCTAAACCAGTGAAATTTTCATTTGTGATTTGCTTCCTTTGTATCTGTTTTTAAAACGGATTATTTAGATTGCTAAAATTACAACCTCTTAGTCAACTCAGTTTTGAAACAAATATCAGCAAAAATGTTTTGCAACAATTCTGGGAAGAATACTATTGTTTAGGGAAGAAATTAATGCAGTTAGCTGGGAATTTTTCAAAACATTTTTTCATCACAAACCCCACTATTTGTCAGAAAGAAGCCTCATTTATAGGACTGAAGAAAGTTTGAAAATGTTTTGATCAGATGCTTCCTTGGACCTACTGAGGAATTTCTCATTAAAACATATGTCTAGAAGTTCAGATCAATCAGAGGGCAGGACCATTCTCTCCCACAGCATTGGTTCCTGAGTTCACCCTCCACCATGTCCCACGCTCCAGAACTGGGATGCTCCGGGCAGCAGCTGAGGAACTTAAAACGACAGAATCAAGTGTATTCCAGCTTTTCCCATACAGGTGTCAGACACTTGTCTGATTTTCCTAAGAATGGAGTTATGGACTTAAAACTGCAAAGTTTTGTGTCCAAATACCTGCTCAAAGCAGAGCTAATATTAGATCAGGTTGTGCAGGCACCTAACCAGGCATTTTCACAGAACCATAGAATTGTCAGGGTTGGAAGGGACCTTAAAGATCGTCTAGTTCCAACCCCCCTGCCATGGGCAGGGACATCTCCCCCTAGACCAGGCTGCCCAGAGCACCATCCAGCCTG
>NW_009721048.1:22271-53223 GCF_000703405.1 Apaloderma vittatum
TCTGAACCGATCCATCTCTAGCTTCAATCCATTCCCTCTAATCCTTTCACTACCCGGCATCCTGAAAAGCCCCTCACCAGCTTTCTTGTAGCCCCCTTGAGATACTGGAAACCACAATAAAGTCTCCTTGGAGCCTTCTTTTCTCCAGACTGAACAGCCCCAACTCTCTCACTCTGTCTTCATAGGAGAGGTGCTCTAGCCCTCTGATCATCCTCGTGGCCCTTCTCTGGACACCCTCCAGCACGTCCATATCTTTCTTGTCATAGGGGCTCCAGAACTGGACGCAGTGCTCCACGTGGGGTCTCACGAGAGTGGAGTAGACGGGGAGCATCACCTCCCTCGACCTGCTGGCCACGCACCTCTTGATGCAGCCCAGGACACGACTGGCTTTCTGGGCTGCAAGTGCACACTGACGGCTCATGTTGAGCTTCTCGTCCACCAGTGCCCCCAAGTCCTTTTCTTCAGGGCTGCTCTCAAGCCAGTCACTGCCCAGCCTATAGGGGTGCACTGCTGTTCACATTCCTCCCTGCCTCTACAGATGGCATGTTCACGAGGTTGTTCTTCAAACAGCACAGGATTTGGGAACAAAAGATCAGAGAAGTGCACTGGGTATTTCCAGTGAGCAACCAAACAACTCAGACATTATGGGAAGGGAAAAGTTCTCCCTTCCTCCCTTTCCTGTCTGCTTGTTCATTTTTAAACTGGGAAGAAACACTGAATGGGATCAGTCTGGTCCGACTGCTGAAAGGATGAGGAAAAGGAAGAGTTATAGGTCTGAATTGCATCCCAGTGCTTGAGAAAAGATCTTACAAACTTGTTAAAAAAATACACTTCTGGCCTGTACCTTCCAGGAATGGGGAGTGAGGCTGGGAGAACAGAGAGGTATGATAACAGTACTTTAAAATGGTGTCTTTCATTAGTCTGACAAGTAAAATTTTAGGAAGACTTTTCCCTATCTTTCACTAAAAACAGAAAGAAAGATAAAAAACCCAAAACCAAGCAGTATGTTTTCAAAGGAGTGTGTTTTCTGGATTTTACATTGAAAGACTTAATAATTTGCAATTATACCTTGTATACTTGGTGGTGGTGATTTTCACTGGCAACATGGTGATAATAAAATAACAATTGTCTTGCCCATAATAAGATTCTACACTAAACTAATGATCCTAAATGAATTACTACTGTTTTTTACAGGAACAAAGGACTCTCAAAACAATATCCGAAGGCTACAAAGTCTCTTAATCTTCATGCTCTGGGCATAACCAAGAAGGTTACAGCTGCCATCTTGTAAATTTATGCAAAATTATTTCTAGCTCCACTAGTTCCTCTTCCGAAAACAAAAAAACTTTTGTCTCTTATAATTAATTTTTATTTTTAATTTCATTATGTCTAGCTTTAGTATAATTTTATTATGCTATGCAGCATAATGTAGGTTCATCTAAACAGGCCTAATTTTTGGAGACTTTTATTCCAGTGATAAAATCCAAGACGCTCAGATTTGGCTAATTAGTCAAAATAAGCAGAGTAAATAAATAAGGGTGTAAGCTTACCTAATTGCTATACTGAGTGACAAAACTTGAGTATGAACCCTTTTGAAAACTTTCCTTCTTGCTTAAGCATTTTTAGCAGTCCTTTCTAGTCACCTTCCTTCTATGTTCCTACATTTACTTCAATGTATAGTAGTATATTAAAAATCACACTCTGTTATAGAAAGCCATATATTATAGTTGACAGAATAGCTCTAAAAGGGTGCCAGTTTTAGCTAATTGTTAACTGACTTCTAAATTTTAAAGTTTAATTCAAATGTAGGCAGCTATACAGGCAGCTGGTTTTTAAAATAACAACGAACATTCAGCTGCATTTCTTGAACTCAACATAAAACTGTCTAAGATTTCTGTCAGTTCTAGCCACAGACTAACTTGCAAATCATGCATGACAGCAAACTCTACACAAATAATGACCTTGATAAAAAACATTTAGGATCCAATTCTAGTGCCATAAGTCAAGCCAAGCAGTATATCCAAATCACTTAGGTAAAACCCTGAAGTAATTTTTTTTGTCATATTTAAGGAGGACAATTATTAAAAAATACATGGAGCTCACAATGAAATTGCAATTCATTTAAGTTCTGACTGAAGTACTAAGACCTGAAATCAATAAATGTTTGCTTTAATTTAATTGCTTTCTGCTAACACTTTATACACAAATACATTCTTCTTAAGGAAGTCTAAAATTAGTTTAAATCACTGACATCCTAAAGCAGAAGTTTCACCATCGCATTAAATTCAATGGTTGTTAGTATAACACCTGTAACACTGACACTCTGAAGATATCTCTTCTTTGTACTCAGTTTGAAGCATCATTTTCATCTTGCAGATTACCAGCTAACAAGATGCTTAACTACCAAAACTACTTGAGATGAAAGAAACGGTGCAGTCAAGGCAGCACACAGCCTGATGTTGCCTGATTTTATGCTGCTGCTTTGTGCAGAAAAACAGTGAAACGTGGGCCTAGAAAATCGCACTGAGATGAGCTTGGGACTACTTCCACAAGGAAGGCTATATCTGATGCAGAAATATGACAAAATTTTATCCAGTGTGCTGCCACGACACATCTCACAAAGAATATTTTATGATACATGCAGCTTGAAATAATGGTAACATACTGGAACAGACTCTGCTGCTGTACTCACATTGAGTACTTTATCATACTTGCTCTGCAAATAGTTCCAAGAATCTGGCTCCGTGTGTTGCCATAAGCCCATACTGCATGATGTTTCTACATAAATGTATATAATTGCCTTATGCTGTGCTGTGAGTCACTTCCACATTAAGTATTCTTTGAGAGCCTGTGGTGACAATGACACGGCTTTTCTGATGCATAAAAAGAAAATTTTGAAACTTGAAAGTGCTTTCAGAGTCTAATTTTTTGATGGTGTGAAAGAATTAGGCTGTCATGGTGTTTTATGAAAACTTAATCTTCAAGCAAGTGGATAATGTCAGAAGAAACCAATAAGCTCAGAGCTTTGACATATTAACCGTCTAACACTACAACCCTTACTTCAGCTTATATTTTCTTGTGATGGACTGATATGCGACACAGTGAACATCTGTAATTTTGTAACTTAAACAAAAAAAAAAAGTCTTAGATGTTTACTCCTGCTAAATCATAATTATTAAAGCATGACTTTTTTTATTACAGTTTGGTCAGCTCCATAAAACACTTCATCTGTTCTCCGTGGGATAAGTAAAAAAAATGAACAAAAGACCCAACAACACATTTCTTCCACAGCTGTTAAATACTTTTGAAATGTTTGTTCTTAAAGGAAATTCCTTTTTGAAAAGCAACCATCTCTTCATTAATGAAAAAACTTTATACTGCAAAAATTGGGCAATTAATTAATTATGTGTATAGTAAGACAGTAAATCACACAGCACTGTATGTCCTCTGCACAAAATGTTACCCTCTCACCTCATATTTGGGTCATATCCCTTACTATATTAGAACTGAGTTGCCCTTCAAAAGCAAACTCGTAAACTTACTGAAAACAAAGCAAAATAACACTTCATTTTGTTTCATCAGTGCTTATCATAGGCTTTTCTTTAAATGCCTTCATTTCAACCTTCCAATTTGCATGAGTTTTTATAGCAGGTTGACAAAAATATCATTTGTTAATCTAAATCCATCCTCTATGGTCTACTTCATGTGATAGAAATGAAGCTCAAATACTCAGTCCAGAGAACAACAAAATGCCTTTCAATTAATAAATTTGGATTTGTGTAAGTTAGCATCACAGATTCTGCGGGCATTTTTAGAGTTGTTTCATCATGTAGAGAAGCATGTGTTTTAGGAAGCAAAAAGTTATTGACTGATACTCTTCCATTTTCAGGAATTCAAACTTAAAGAGAGTTTCAGAAAGCTATTAAATTTGTCACAAAAGAAACATCATAATTATTGCCATGAGGTTCAAAAGTAATTTTATCTTTTGAGCTTTTTAAGGTACAATTTATAAAAAAATTTAATGAAAAAAAATCCTATTTCCATTGAAAATTAACAAAACACAAGAAAAGTTTTCTGTGTTCTCATCTTTTTCTGTTTTATCCACAAAATCTTAACATAGTGAATTACAATATAAAGACAATCATATTGTCACAAATCTAGTAGTCTGACCAGAGACAACTGTGAGCTATTTCATTGTAAGAAACTTACAGTCACATCTTGAAACTGGAGGCGCATAGCAGAGCCTGATGGTTGTGGTCGGCTGGTGATCTCTAGTATGGTTCTTAACAGAATATCTAGCAGGCTGTTTACAATCACATCAATTTCTTCCAGGACAGATTTTTCCTTAAAAAATAAAAAACATGTTTAAGATCTTAAAATAGAAAGATGACCACAGGCGTATCTCCTTTGATGTCGTTTTAGAAACAAATTATAATTTTACCATGAATATTACATTTGAGAAACATGGACTATTCTCTACATAAAATATTGTTTAATTCTAATGATTTCTTTTCTAACAGTTTTCAATTAATTACATTGCAGTGAAAGATAGAAGACAGTTATTGGGATGACTTGGAATATGTAAACTTTCATTAGATTAGCGTAGATCTATTTTCATTGAATATTTAGAAGAAAGCAGTAAATAAAGTACTTTTCAGGCAAGATTTTTATAGGTAACGCCCATATATTTTTCTGGGGAAATTGCCAAGAGAGACTTAAATTCCAAAAAGTAGAATTCTGTTTTCACACTTTGAAACTATCACCAGAAACAAGCAGATGGTGCTCAACCTTCAAGACCTGCTTCAGCAGTAAGGACCAGCTACATTGCTTCCCATCAACTGAGTAGCACAAACAAATTAGTCATTTATGTAAGTCTACAACTGCTTGTACGCAACATCAATAAAAAGGAACCAAAGTGTTCACTGTCAAAAGAGACCATGAATACCTTAATTACACGCATGAACACACTTGATGAAGTCAAGTTGTAGTTACTTTTCTTTTTTAATTCAGATGGAAATATGTTTTCCCTGCTTCAACGGGGTTTTCTGTCTCCACTGCAGCAGAGAATACCATCTTAATCTGAGCGATGTTATCCACAATTTAAGGTGACATTTCTTCACAGAAAGAAACACTTCATAATCAAATGCACCCAACCAAACTAAAACTCAGCTGATAAACAGATCATTCAACTTTGCTGACATCAAGGCGTAGGAGTGATTTTTTTTTCCCTTTCTTTTTTCCTTCCTACACACCCAAAGCACATGATTTGTAACAAAACTCAGAAGTTCCTGTTTGGTTTCAAGATGGTCCTAGTTTCATGGCTGTATTCTCTGTCCCTTTGTATAGTATCAAACAATGGTTAACTTGGCTACTGACAAAGGCAGATAGTGTACCATGGATTTAGGAACTGTATCAACCAAGACGACTCATGGACAAACCACTATTAGAATGGCCAACAACCTCAATTTTCAAAGCTGCCCAGCTGCAAGTTCACTTGTTCCCTCAGTCTCTTAATTATCTTGATTACCACGGGAGGAATGAAGTTCTGAACTGATCCACAAAAATGGTATCAAAATCACCAAGTTTTTAATACTCTCAAAGACTTCTAAAAATAGTAGTTGTGTATCCTGAACATTGGAGTTTCATGTAGACATCCACGTGTTATTGTGTACATCTCTGGCTTAGTGACTCCAAATGATGGATCTCCTGAAATTAAGACCAGACATTTAAGCTCTTCTCCTAATCCAAAACCACAGCTACACCTTATCATCTGTCACTTTATCTTGTGAGGAAGTATTATAATAACCCAGGCACAGCTGCAATGAAAATGTTACAATGCCAAAGTTGCAAGCCGCATCCATATCAAACCACTGATGGAGCAACTCTACTTGCTGACAGTGGTACAAAATGAAGAAACACATGAAACAGTTCTCAGTAATGCATTACAACGTATTGTATGCTGGCCTTGATGTGTATGTATTGCACTACATTTGGTTTTAATTGTCTTATATACTTTGCCTGTCAGAACTTACCATCTTCGCATCTGCAATACACCTATCTAAGCTAGCTCTCATATGCAGCTTTCACAGATGAATTTGCGAACACGAATGTCAGAAACTGGCCACAAAGTTTAACAACCAGCAACAAAGTGAAACCCTCCTTACAACACTCGCATCAATCCATTTCTCTATATCATCTCTATGTCCCCTGTGACTAAACAGCGCACAACAGAAAATGCCTCTAGAAGAAAGCAGACACTTCACAAAACTCAAAGAGTCAAAGCTGGGCAGAACACCATGCACTACAATTAAGATATTCTTGCATGGAAAGGCTCGCAGGAAATCAAAATCACATGTTTATGCAGAATCATTACACAGAGATCTCTTTAAAATGCTCTTGGTCAAGGTCCAGGTTGTGTCATTAAACGTCACTGAGCCATATAAAGAAGTTCAACACCTTGTGGAAGGGACATGGTGTTTACTCACTGAGCTGTTCTTCTTGATGAGGCAAAATATGTTGCTAAGGATACGTGCACACATTATAAGGTCCTTCTGCTCTTGTAAATGCATGTGGAGATGATGTAAAACTACCGGAAGAAGAATGTACCGAGAATCTGGAAAAAAAATGAAAAATTTTATGAGTAGGAGATTCTCACAGAATAATTTATTTTTAATGCAGACATAAAATTTGCTTTCAGTCCAAAACCAGAATTTCTGATAAGGAGAAGCTTTTACTTGCTTTAACCAACATTTTTGACAGGCAGAAGCTTTTACTTCATAATCATAATGTCCCACAAAATATATTTGAAGAACAAACTATATGCTGAAAGTCAGTATATCATATCATATCATAGATGGAGAAAAACACCACTGTATGGAATATAATATATATATAAAACAGACAATTCTAAGTATTCATTGAACTGTCATGCAAAAAAAATCTTAGCATAGAAATAACTGAATTCAAAATAATATGGATTTAGGCTCTAGTGTTCCCTGCCAGGTGACAGGGAAAGCTGAAGTCACAACAGACTCCATCCTGAACTTATGTTACTCTAACAAGGAAGTTCTACTTTATGGACAAGCAGTACTTTCAGATTTCTTTCAAGACTTTCAATTTTCCAGATTCCTTACTCCTACTGAGTATGAGCAATTTAGACTACTGAGATCTGTATGAAAAATGATTTGCCTTTCCTTCTAATTTTCTAAACACAGTTCTTTGGTGCTATTTGCAGTCCTGAATTCTCTCAGAATTTTAAAAGAACTTCATTATCATGCTACTTACTCTTGCTTCTTTTCTTATAATCAAATACAATGTTAAAAAGGAAGAGTCATAACATTTACACTTGTGGTAACACATTAAACACCTATTTACCACTTGATAAATAGAAGGGGTGTTACCTATTTTCATTTTATTGCTGGTTTTAGATCATTTCCATAACAGAAATAATGTTCTCATATAAATGTACTTGAATTATTTCCTCTATTAAAATTTTAATGATGATTATATGCTACATTATTTGAATATACTGATCTACTCAGTTCCTTTGTTCATTAATAAAATTATTTCCTAAAAATTGAGTTTATCTAGGTCCTGTAAAATAATTTTGCCAATCAAGTACTGCTCGTGGATTAGTCTTTCTATAAACACTTTTTTCCCCTCAAATACTTCCTTTATTTTTTCCAAAAGAGAGAAAGAGAGATTTACTCTAAGATTTTATTTCATGAACACTTCTTTCATTCACTGAAATGCAGCACTACTCTAGTTTTTCTCTATTATTCCCTGTTTTCATTAGCTGTTTATATGTATAGCACCAGACAAATCATATGGACATGTTGATTCTTACACACTATTTAACTATATTCTTGTTTTTGAAAAAAAGCTTACCTCTTCTTTTTAAATATGTGTTTCATGCTTATTAGTGTTCAAGGCCAGGTCAGATGGGGCTTTGAGCCACCTGGTCCTAGTGGAAGATGCTTCTGCCCATGGCAGATGGTTGGAACTAGATGATCTTTAAGGTCCCTTCCAACCCAAACCATTCTACGATTCTATTATTTATTCAGGTGTTAAGCTGTATCTTTGTACTGAACAAAAATATAAATGAAGACTGTATAGTAACAGGCAAAAGGCTATCAATTAATCTAAAACCAGCGGTGCTGAAATGCAAAACTGGAAAACAATAACCTCCATCCAGTGACTGCTTACTTCTGCAAGTGTCTCAGCAGGTTTTTGTCAGGACTAAAGGCACTTTCTTTTCTACCTAAAACCAGAGGCTCAGCACTGTGTTGCCCCACGTAGTCTGAGATGTCAAGTGTGCACAGCTGCCATTGACCCACTTGCTGCAAGATCTATATGGTCAAGAGGAAAGCAGGCAGGAACACTGGCAACTAGCAGACCTGTGGTTAGGAAAATGGCAGCTGCTGATCCCCATTGCGAAATCTGTTTATTGATTACTGATGGATATAAAACCAGAGCTAATGCCTTTAAGCTGAAGCAAAAAAGCAGGATTCTTGATTCCTATAAAAAAGACCTAACTTATAGATTACAGTCAACAGCTCCTTTTCCCTGCATTCCATTAGGCCTTACACGCATTGAATTCTTGACTACCTGGTAACCCATCTTCAAGAAAAGAGATGTAAGGTTCATTCCATAAAACAGCCTGTGGCTTTGCAGTTGGGGTACTCTCTTGGCAGGGAGGTGACTTGAAGCTGAATCCAGGCTGACAGAGCACTGGACCCGTTCTTCCCTCTCAGGCAAATGCTCAGTTCAGGACTCAACTCCACAACTGCCACAGAGCAGTTACAGCAGCTCTTTCACATGTCACTGTTGTGAGACTTATCCTTTGGGCCATAGGTCTTCTGAGGACAGTAGGTCCCCTCTTGCAGCTGAACTCAAATCCCTCAGCCCAGAAGTTGAAGAGAAAACAAGCAGCCCTGTGCCAAGGTGTTTCCTCTTGGTTCACTCTAGGCAGCTTCCTGATGAGCACACGCACACAGGATTTGGCACCTTTTCTGAGGGGCCCACTACGTACATGTAAATGCAGCATTACAAACTCCAGTTTGAAGAACAGGGGATCTACAGGTAGAAACATCTGACTTGTAAAAAGCCAACTCCTGCATACAGTATGGCCTGAAGCATCTCAGGCAAACCTGTATCAAGCACCAGATTTTTGCAAAAGCTTCATAAAATGATCAGGAACTTTGTTTTACTGAGACCAAATGGATAGCAAAAAGCGTCTTACAATGGCTTGCAACTATACATGGGAGGAAACAGCGGTAGTTACTGAATTAACAACCACATATAATGCAGCTTTAGATATATTCCTCATAATCCCATAATCTATATATTTCTTTGTCTTGAACTGCTTAGGTGGAGGAATATAGTGGTATTACAGAAGAGGAGAGCCATCATATTCACCTCTGAGCCAAACCAACGGCTATGTGAGAAAGACTGGAGAATGTAGCGTACAACATTCGTCTCAGATTACTCTTTTTCTTAAAAATTGTCAGCTGCAATGTCAGCCACTGTACATAGAAAAATTAATGAGTGCAAAGAATGGTGCAATAATCAGAACTCTTAGCCATCAGTCACTGTCCTAATTTTTCTTCTGTGCAGGAAGCCAAATTAGCTGACTGTTTAAAATGCTAATACTTGCCCTTTACAAATATTATAAAGAAAGAGAGGAAAAAAAACAATGACCTAGAGCTTTTCAAGTACATGCTTGGCATAATTAGAAAGAGAGACTACTCTGGGCAATCCTTATGACTTTCCTATGCAAGCTACATTAATGTTTAATACCCACAGCACAACTTTCCCCCTTGCTTTTCAGTTAGTGGTATAGCACCTGCACAGACTTAAAAAAACTTTATTCTTATTCTACTGCATTTTAAAGACTAATTTCAGAAAGATGATATTCATTTCAATGACTATATCTGAACAGATGGTCAAAACTTCAGCCTGCTTGGAATAAGAATTAGTGTAATTGAACATTTTAAATAAACAGAATCCTCCTCGAACAGTGAGAAGTAAGGAAGCTGCTGTTAGGTTTGATAGTTTTACTTGGATCTATTCAATTCACACTTCCTTGTTTGGAAGAACCACTGGACTTACTGGTGGAAGGAGAAGAAAATGCTTAAGTCAAGCAAGCAGTTACCATTGCAATTCCAAAGCCAACCATATATGCCTGCTTTGTGACTGCAGGGAACAATGACTGTCCTCAGAACAATCAGTTTCAAAACTTCTATGAGGAGCTGTTTTCAGTTGAAAGAAAAAAATTGCCTGTAGTGTAAAAGGAAAACACAGGTATGGGCTGAGAAAGTCCTCCCCCTCGGCCATTCCTGAACTTGCTAACAACATTTTCTTCATTTCCTTAGGAACTGTAACAAGTAAAACTATCCTTTCCACCAAAAAGTTCAAAGATATTATTCTTACTGATTATGTCAGATATTCAAATCTGAATGACTACTGAAAAATTTAGTTTTGTACATGTACATTCTCCTTGATATACAGGATGCAATTCTTAGATAAACTCATTCATGAAGACAGACTGAGAGAAGTAGTCAATCTCAGAAAGAAAATAAATAGGTAATTGTCACTTTTCTAAGCTGTTAAAAGTGGGTTTCAGTGTAAAATAAGGTAAACAATAAAGAATAGATAAGGAATAAATTATATATAAAATAAATAGAGAGAAAACTTTACATATCAAACAAATGAAATAAAATGAACACATGAAGGTGTCTTTAAAACATCTACTTTGGGTTTTTCCTAGCTTCATAATATATGTATCATATACCGTATGATACCTATAGTGTAAATGATCAGAGACATAAACCTCTCCTGTTTTGAACAGCTTGCTTCACTAAAAGGAGAAGTCCTACCCAGTTACTCTTGCAGAGTTCTAAATCCTCACACTTTGGGAAGACACAAAATTTCTTGCCTGGTAAGTACATTCTCCATGCGGTAAAGAGCTGCACCACAGATTATAACTCTGCTTAGACATCAGCTTTATCAATACGAGATTTTCTGTGTTTTTAGGACTTTATCTACTAATGCAATCTCTCTTCTGGCAGCTGACATGTTTGATCAGTGGTGATTCTAAGAAAACTCATCCTCTCTGGAGGATTATCAATATGAGATTTTCTGTGTTTTTAGGACTTTATCAATCTCTCTTCTGGCAGCTGACATGTTTGATCAGTGGTGATTCTAAGAAAACTCATCCTCTCTGGAGGATGAAACCTAATGTTTCACTTAACACACCTCACATTTTCACAGCTACTGAATTTGCAAGCTCAAAGTAGTGCCCTTAGAGAAAAAAAATATTGGCGTTTTGCTAATTCCTGTTTAACCATGTCAAGAAGGGCATGGTTTAGGATGTGTTTCTCTGTTACTGGCCTTAACTTGTCTCAGCAAAACAGATTTAACTTTTCCCCTAAGCAAGCTATAACAGCATTCAATACAAAAACTAGACTAGCCTCCTGATGTATCAGAAATAACAGAGGTAGAAAAATCTTCTGGGTACAGGCATACATAGATCATCATTTTGGCCATTCCACAAGTACCAACAGGGACGTGTCCAAAGAGTTATGCCCAAAATACCAGGAGGCTGGAAGAAAAGTCAAGAGGAAAAAAAATACTGCTAGTCTTTATCAGCAGCAGATAGACAGCCTATGTATGCAGATGTAAATACAGGTAAAGGTCTTAACACCCACCAACTTTTCACAGGAGCTAGGCAGATAACTGCTGCTGATATCTTTTAACATTGCTATAGTTGTTACCTAAACGAAGAGCTGAAGTTTAAAATCACTGGAATGTAAAAAGGTTCTAAGCAAGCTATAACAAAGCCTCAATACACAGCCATTTTAGACAACTTACTCACATATGATCAGTAAATACACTGCATAAACTTCATTCTCTAGAAAGGCAGTCAGAGACTAGATGCATCTGAAATTGTACTGAACAACTGCGCTTGACCACCTTAAATCAACCTCTACACTTCTGATGTTTCTGTTTGCAACAATGTACCATGTATATCTCCCAGTTTTAGCAAAAGCCTAGCTTTAGTGTCAGTTGATTGCTGTAGCAGTGGGAGTAAACGGGTCAGTTGTTTAGGCCTCCGCAATACAAAATGTGTAAAACTCCCACGCTAAACTATGCTTGCTTGTTTCCAAGAAAGCTCCAGATAGCAGAAAATATTATCTAAGAAGTGCTCTCCTCATTTTCAGACGTTATTTCCTGCATTCCATCTAGTTCCGACGTGCTAGCTAGCACCACACCCTGCAGCATTCATCATCTTCATCTGGGAGAAAGAATCAATTATTTTCACAGCCACAAGCCTCAACTCATTAGGATGTACAGTTTACTCTGCACACTAACATAGCCTAGTGCAATATTTATTTTCCCAAGAGCATTTTAAAAGGACTTCGTCCTTCTAGAGATTGACTGAGGGAAAGTGTACTTGTGTTTTTGTATTTTAAAGGGATAAAAAATTAAAGGCGAAAAGACTCAGATGCTGAACTCCACAAGACCCTTCAACTTAATGATGACTGAAATGACACTGTATGTGTTTGTCCAAGCTTCCTAGCATGACATTGTGAGCTTGTATTACTGCCTCATGTCTTTCACATGAGTTTCCCTGTGATCTAAGAAATTTATATTCTATTTTTGTAAAACCCACACTCCATTTAAAATTTATCTCCATTTATCGCCAATACAACCCATACGACTTCTTAATAATGAAACTGAATTTGAATAAAAAACTAACACTTTTGCAAAAGGAAGCAAAGACCAAAAAAAGTCATATGGCTGAAGGCAAATTACAGTCCCAAGAAAATCCCCAGGAGTCTGTTACATGGCAATAAATAACTTTCTTTAATTACATCCATATATCTGGATCTTCTGCTTAGGCTGACCTAATGAGATAATAAGAGGAAAATGGAAATTATGCTACCTGGTCCCTAAGTAGTTTGGAAAATGAAAAACAAAAGTTAGAGATTGCTCCATGAATATGTCATCATCACCTACTCAGAGCATCAAGGGTCTGATCCATCAGCTGTAGGAAGAGCTTACTGTTCTGGCAGGGACTGCTGTGGAGGCTCACAGGAGAAAGAGTAAGCTGTTTTTGCAACCAGAACGAAGCAAAGCAGCCAGGATCCAATACTTCTTCCCCATTTCTTTGAGCTCATACTTTTAAGATATGACCACATAAAGGATTAAAAAAAAAAAAAGTCTACAATCTTCTCCTTTATTTTGCAGCATTTCAAAATATTTATGCATATCTTGGTAGTTTTTGCAGAGCCTTCATCACTGTAAGGTTTCCCTTGAATGCCTTAGGTGGTAAAAGTTACTGTTTCTACTGAACTCCATCAGCCAATACCCAAACAGTTCCCAAGAGGGCTTCTGGTGACTAAATAAACACTTATTAAAATTCTTTAAATTCCTTGTATTTTAATTCTTTAATCTTGATATTACTTCATCACAAATTTAATATTTGGTCACTTCTATGGGTTTCACTTAAAGAGAAAAAAAGAATGTCATAAAGCAGTTTTTAATTCTGCATAGCAAATCCCTATGCTGTTATATACTTCATGCACCAAGTACCATTTGCACTTGTGTAGCCTTTTTATACATTAAAAAACGGAGGATTGAAAGTGCTGAGATAGCAAGAGTTAAACAAATAAGACTTAATGGATAAATGACAATCCGTTTTCTGAATTGTCCCAAGGGAGAAAAAAAGAAAAATAATTAGTAAAGTTTTTTTTCCTTTATAATGACTTAAAACATATAAGGTAAACTTCCTTCACAGACATATTGCCAACAGTACATCAGAAGGAAACTATATTTTAAGAGTCACTGTCTAAAACGCAAACCACTGCATTTAACCAACTGTGTATTCTCATAAATGAGCAGCTTTGTGCAGAGCAGTGCTTCAAGAATTGTTCCACGACTCTGAACAACACTCCTTCCTTCAGCAGCCGCCGGCCTGTGCACACACGCCGAGTTCCAGGGCAACCTCACCTGGGTTAGTGTACAGGTGACTCTCGACAGTTTTCCCAATACTCTGCAGTTTAACAGCTTGAAGGGACTCATCCCCATGCATGACTGTTGGCAAACTGCCCAGAGCATCGTGAACCAAATTTGCCACTTCTCTCACATCAAAGAGCTTCAAAAGTTCAGAGTACACCGACGGGAATGAGCTGAGAAACACAGCCTAGAGGAGAAAAGGAAAAAATGGACAGTCAAATACTGCGGTATAGTTTTGACATTTATGAAATTTAAATAGCCATAGAAATTTAAGTAACTGTAGAAAAATGCTTGAGTTTACCTTTAAAAGGTAAATAGCAGCTTTAAAAATGGTCATTTTTCACAAGAAATATCCTCACATTCATTAACAGGCTTACATTTGTGACTATTTTCCTTTAAGCATTATCTAAAGACTGTTCATTTCTCCCAGGACAAAGTGAAAGTAAAAAATTCAGATTAGAACAAAAATATTTATACTCTACACATTCCTCACAATCTATGCGTGAGAATAAGTTTTTAAAAGGCCAACATGCTAGCTGATATCAGAACAAAAAGATGTGAGTGCAGTTGTTTTGGTTCACTTTAAGCTAAGTACTATTACAGCCTCCATATCCTCCATTTTTCAACCAATGAAGTCTTTTACTTTGGAGTGAGACAGCACTGGCAGCCTTGGTTCACTTCAACAATGCTAAAAACAGGACTAGAAATTCATTGGTGAGAATAATAAACCTGGGATCAAAACACTGGGAAAGAAAGGAGGGCAGTGCCAGAGAAAGGAAGCTTGAACTGACATTCCCTTCTTCCTCTCCAAATCCTGTTAATTGAGAAAAGCTGCTCATACCTCAGACCTCCCTCACACTGGTGTCAGAAGGGATGACATACAAGGTTAAAGATACTGAAGAAGCATTCCAAATGTGGTTGTTCTTATCATTTTGCAATTATCTTTTCATTCCACCTACTTACATTATATGGGAAGTAAGAACCACCTCGCCATTCTCTCTGATTTGCGATTTTCTTGGAACAATTTTCTACAGAGCTTAAGAGATTAATAATTCTTAACAGGTCTTGAACACCTTTTGTTACAGAAACAGGGGAAGAGGATGGTATATATGTGAGCTGTAGAAGTTGGTAAATATATGACACTTCATGTAGAAAGCTGTCTCCTGTGTGTTTTGCCTCTGTATTTCAGCAGCAGTTAACTTTGGTAGCTTCAATTGAAACAAAGATACCAGCTGAGTAGTAAAACATATGGAAAAACATACAGTTCATCAAGGATTATCCATGCCAAGCACATTTAGAAGCTGCTGGTATGAAAATTTCACACATGACAAAAGGTAAAAGGATGTGGTGAAAATGCTATTCAGCTCTAGCAAAACCACATCTTCTTTCCTGGGTATACAGGTAAGGACTTGCATATGTTTCCTATATCGGATGTGGAAAGTAGCAACAAGCACTTAAATACTTACTTGCAGTTGAGATAAAGCACTAGCTCCTTTGCTCTCTTGGGAAAGAAAGAAGCGTACTGACATAAGAAGCTCTTGGATACAGCAGCGAAATTCTTCCTCATTTTGTCCACCAGTGGCAATAGAGAATAACCTTCGAGACTGTACTATGTACTTAAAGATATATTCCTGTGCCTACAAACGTCAAAATCAGAGATAATTCATAAAAATGAACCATCATCTTCAAATAAAACACACACAGCAATCATATCATTCAAATAATGATAAGGGTCTGAAACATGATAACACATTATTTAATTTTGGCAAATCTTTCTGTTGAAACACGAACAACATTTCAAAGGCATATACTCAGAAATGCTCTTCCCTTGCTTTTCATAATCTCTAGAAACCAGGAAACACTTGTCTTTAATAAATGGAAACTGCAAAGTCTCAACACTGTTCCCCCTTCCTCTTCATGTATTTGGCTACAGAAACACATACTGCATAAACACATAAGGTCAATTCAAGAAAGGCTCAAACTTCTGAGCTGTTCTTGGAATTCCTCTGCCTGTTAAAAGTTGTTTTCCTGTCAACTGTTAACCAGATAATACACAAAAAAAAAAGAAAAAAAAAAGTCCTAAGTTGCTGTTGGAACATAAATTAAAAACTCAGCTCTTTCAGCTCTTTCTTATCAGCAAAACATACATAGAAAGTACAGAAGGATATCATGTTGATACTTTATTTGCAGACCATAGTACCTGTCCTAAATGAGATTATTCAGCTGTACAGCTCAGCCTGATTCCGTACTGTGCTCTACTGATGATACGAGAGCAACTGAACACACCATTTTCAGCAGCGTTCCTCTGTGTCAGGACCGAACCGTTAAGTCAGCATGCATGTCTGCCATTTAGATTCAGTTTTGGGAGAGATGTTAATACCACCAATGTATGTCCTTACACAGTAAGGAATATATAGCTCCAGAGTCTAGGGGTAGTAAGCTCAACTAAGTAATAAAAGGGAACGGCAAATAAACCGACTGCACTGAAAAATCTGCAGCTCCCTAGAATTAGTATTACCATTCCATCATTTGTACATACTCCACTTGATTTCCTAAATTAAACCTGTTGGTACTGTATGAATACATCATTCAAATACATAATGGCCTTTGACAGTTTTAATTACCTTTAGTACTTCCTGAATGTGCTCGTGCAGCTCCACTTCGGTGACTCGATCAATATGCCACTTCAGTACTTTTATAAGATCTCTAGAACAGCACATCAGAAAGTATTAGAACACAGAAGTGGCAAAAAGGTTAACTTTGCACATCGAATACAAGCCAACAGCTGCCGTATAAGAAACACTGACAAAATAAAAAACATATGGCTAGACTTCACTAACCACTACAAGGCCCAATATTACACCTAGTTTTCAGTCCGCTGAAAGTAGGTGTCTGATGAACAGGAAATAATACCAGCATCACGTATCCAGTAGAATGATTTTGACAGAGATACACGAGCTCAGTTAAGCCAGACGGGTCCCTGCCAGCACGGACTACCCCTGCTATTCCAAGCATTGGTTTGCAGTTTCATTAAACTGCACTGGTTTTAATGGAAGTCTACGCAGCAGACAAATGCAGTGTACAGAGGAGGAAGTGATACTCATTAGAGCACTGCTCTACACAGACAGTAAACATAGTTGCAGCTGGATGAATTTAAGGCACCTGTATTTTTCAAAGTAATTCAAATAAACAAACTCACTAAGGAAAAAGACTTAAAATGAAGCCAATGTTAAAGCATTAGCACATAACATTTCCAGTAGTTATTTTATCCTTTTTAATCACCTAGACATTCATACAAGCACTGCATTTTATTTCTAATGATATAAATAAATGTAATCTGTTGATTGCTTTTTGCTTAGTTTACCCATAACTGTCAGTATTCAAATCAGATAGAAAAAGTACAGACTTCACCTGTATGCAAGGGCACCTGCAAAATGACTTTCAATGTAAGTGTCCATTACTGGCTTGAAGTGGTGAAACTTGCTGTCCTGCAGCAAATTTATTATGTGAACCTAAATGTGAAGGAAAAAGAAAAAAAATTTTTTCCTTCTACTTAGTTCTTAAATAGTGGTAAGTGTTATTCCAGAATGAAACTTACCAAACAATCAAATACTTTTGATCCATATTTTTGAGAGTTTTCATCTAAAATCCCAAACAAAGTGTCTAGAGTATCTTGAAGAAACTGGAGAAAATAAGAAGGAGTTTGCTATTAAATATGTATTTTTGTGACATTATTTCCCTCACACTATCTAAAAGGACAGAAAGGTATATACCTTCACTATTTCTGAACCATCAATTTCTTTTAATTTTGAGAGGCAACCTGCAATTTTGTCTGGGTGGGTCCTCCATTTCAGAAGGTCAAGCATATCTCCTGCAAAAAAAAAAAAATGCAAGATTAAAGTTGGAAGCAAAGCAGCACTCCAGATTTTAAAATATAATATTACAGTTCACTCAGCAAAACTTGGCATCATTAAAACAAAAGAAATCATCTCAAAATTTGCTACAATGCAATCTGCCCAACAACAAATGTTCAAATGTCCCACAATTGTTCCACCAACAGAAACAGAAGAACATGGTACTGGGTCTGTAAAATCTGTCTCCTGTGGCAACTGAGTCATGCCATCTTGTTCTGCTATTTCTCAGTCACTATCTTAAGAAAAGTAATTATTTTGCTGTCTCTTGTCCCATTGAAGGATGTCTTCCAGAACCATCCTCTGACAGCTAGAAATAGTCTCCTAATTACTAGTTTGGATATATTTGAAATACTCATCTTCCTATGTCTTTTTAGGCAACAAATACAATGCCTCTAAGACTCTCCCTATTCATAAGCAACAATCTCGCCTGGAAAATAAACTTTCTCCAAGTTAAAGCATACCCTAGAGTCTTCATACTTTCTCCAGTTTTAACTCATTCTCCTTCAGCTTTCTTGAACAAAATGGTAACTATATTACAGAGAAGACCATATCACTGTATTCTGTATCATTAACAAGCTCATATGCCTGCTGTAAACGTCTGACATATATGCTCTAGAATTTGGGTTTTCTTAAAAGATACATTATGCTGGTGACACAAACAGGTCTTCCTCCTGCTTAATACTGTTTAGCTCCTTGGCTACAGCAGAATACCCAAGTCTCCATTTGGGTATGATCCTGCCTTTTGTACCACCCCATTTGATCTAATTTCTACTCCTTCTTATTAATTATTTAGATCAAGACTACCTTGCTTTGCCTGTATCATATTTAGCTTTTGTCCCTCTCAACTGACAAACTCTTTAAACTACGTATTAGCAGCAAATTTCATTAACAGTACATCTAGTGTCTCAAATTTTAGCAAAGTAACTCTCATGTCTACCCCTTTAAAAAAAGAAATCAATCTCAGTCTGAATTCTTCAGATATTGTAGTATTTTCCTTTCACTCAGGAATTAAATTCCTTGCACTACAGTGCAACCTGCTAGTTCCCTTTTAGCCTCTATTTACCAGTTTTAAAATCCTTATTCTAATCTGTATATTTTCTAATTTCCCATGTGGCGTGTTATTGAAGTCCAGATGGTTTAGATCTATGTTTCCTCTGAAGAATAATAATTAACGGAACTTTGAAAAGAAAGATTAAGAAGTTTATTATAGCACGGTATTCCTCTGATAATCTCATTTTACAGTACATTCCATTTAGCTACATGGCCTTTTTTCCACCCATGGTTTCTTGCAAGTACTTGCGTAAAATTCATTGGAGGGTGATGGCCGAGTTAACATACCAGCTCTTCCACCTGTCTTAAATGTAATTACTCTATTTATTACTCTTCAGTCATATGTTATTGCTTTCAGCTTCAGAAATGTACTAAAAAAACCATCTTGCTATGAGATCGGGAATTTCACGTCCTATACCATTCAGTATCGAAAAGCAGAGTTTTGCAACTTGGCTTGGTTTTTCAGGCGTTTTCACTTGCTCCTGACCCTTGCTGAACTCTTACACGTTGCTGTCATTTTTCTCCCTTCTGTTGCAAGTTCTCTGCCTTTCTGCTCGTGACACACTCACTTAGGTCTCCTTTTAAGTTTTCATTAGAAGTTCCACATATTTCTGAATCAATGAATTAAATAAAACCCAATACTCCCTTACATTCAAGTTTACTGTTTCCCCGAACCAGCTTTTCAGAAAGTCTCAAGGCCTGGCTGTTTGAAGCGGAATACCTTAACCACCCTCCATCAGTTTAATCTGAACTGCTGTCTGGTTGATCATTTCCCAGCAGTGTCTTAGAAGGACCCAGTTCTTCTGAAACGCTTTCAGTACTCATCACATAAAGTTGCTGATAGGAAGTTTTCCCCTTGGTTCAGCAACTATTTGGATGCTTTATTTGGATGCTTTGTACCACAGATTGTTTTCATACTCAAGTAACATTTGAGCCACACACATCTTTCTGTTATTTCTCAGTTTGCTCCAGGAAAGCTCCTCTCTCCCACAACAACAAATATTTCTGTCTTTAATAACGTTAAATAAATCTACATCTATATTCCAATCTTGACAGAGGTGTTAACAGCAAACGCCATGCAAGCTATTCCACTAATATTTTGATGCCTTAATTGATTTTGGTAGGCACAAATTGTTTTGATGCATTTATACATTTCTTTTTCGGTTTGCTTCATGCTGGGCTAGTATACAATGGTTTGGATTAAGAGATCCTTGAGTTGCATTAAGAGTGCTGAAGGCTCCCACACATGCATCAGAGCCACATCCCGAAGATCAAGGACAATTGATAGGTCTTATTATTCCTTTTGTCAGGGATTTTCAAGAAATAAGCATAACAAATCCAGTGAACTGCATTTGTCTTTTGGATAATTAAATGGACTTCTACACTTCATTCTCTTTAAGTCTCCACTTGAGGAGTAGCGAGACTAGCTAAAGCTGTCAGTTCATAGCAGGAAAGACTCCTCTTTACAGGTTTGTGGAGGAACTTAGTGGAAGATAGTTGACACTCAACATTAGGGATTTGTTGGGGGATTAAAAAAGAAAGAGAAAGCAAATGTAAGACATTCACTTCAAAGAACTTATTTCAAGAGAAATGCTAAGGAGGAAAGACACTGTTGAGATAACATTAGGAAATAGCCCAAGCATAAATGACATGAATGGAAAATCTGACATGTGAATCACAAAGGGAAGGGATAGCAATGTGTCATGTATTAAGAGAAATAAGAACAGAAAATTGTCCCCAAAAATAGGCCCACTAGGAAAACATAGTTTTGGAAAAGGGAAGAAGTCAATGCTGCTGATAAATGTTGCTGAAGAAGAAAAACATTTCCAATGCCTTCTCTTAACTGTGATCAGATTTGTACATTTAAATCAGGCTACAGCTGACCTATCATTCCCACCAAACACAACACTTCCCTTTTCAAAATCTGTAATTTAAGTCCAAAGTGCTAGGTTTAATAAGAGGTTTAGAAACGTGTATGAGGAGGTGGTTTGGTATGATCTTTCCATCTCTCTCCTGTAAATCCTGAGACATCAAAAATTGGCCTGGTGTAGCACTACTGCACTTCAAAAGGAAAAAGCTGAATTCCAGAGGTGGCAGTCTGCATTCCTCTTCCAAAAGGCTGCTTCTGTGGTTTCCAATGCTCCCTCCAAACCAGGGTCACCCTGGAAAGCTGCCCCTTTTACTTCTGATTCATTAACCACTGGTTTGGGTTTTTCAAAATGCAGATAGAGGGATTGCACCTCTGCCTTGCAACAGACATGCTGTACGGCATGTTGCTCTGCTGATGAGCAGCTGCTTACTGAGGACGTGCCCAACCGTGCTGAGAAACGAGTGGATGCCAACTCGCTAAAATATTCTGACTTGCTGGATGGATCCTGAGCCTCTGGCAGGCAGAGATGTTTCCTGTATGTCAAAAACTAAGTAAGACTGTAGAAAAATACTATGTTCTCTGTTCTCTCTTTCTCTTTTGGTATTCATTAGGATGAGATATAACTACTCAGCTAAAAATGTAATACATATAAAGGCTGCTACCTTTTTTTTTTTTTTTTTTTGCTAACTTTGATTAACTCTCCAGGATCAAAAGTCAAGCTTAGGAAAAGCTAACTGGCAGATTAGATACAGCTGCACTGTTACGAGATCTGCTGATGAACGCACAGACTCTGCTGGTCTCTGAAAACTGGAAATAATCCTAAAACCCCCTTTAAAGTACCCAGGGTAAGGAAGGAATTGACTCCAACAACTGGGAATCAGCCTCCTTCACCCAGTCCCCATAATTTTAATATGCATGAGAGCTGATGGCATGTGAAAACAATCAATGAGAGAATGACAGCTGAGTAAAATTTCCCAGCAAGCTGTGGCCTAATTCAGTCACACCCTTTACAAGTCTGGGTTTGGGGTCGTCCCCCACCCCACAGCCAGACCAATCGCATAATTTTCAATTGTTGTTTGTAGACACAAGCAGATCTCTGAGAACTTCAGAAAAATCTCCAAACGTAAAAACAGATTAAAAAAAATAATCAGCAATTTTCAAAAATACCAATACAAATGTTTACCAGAAAAAGTAAACGCACAGATCTTTTTGATTCTGTATTTTTTAATAACACGCTACATTCTCTCAGGGATAACTGAAGTAATGCTCACATGACCAAATATCCACATGCTTTGCTCTATGTTCATTTTCGGAGCATGCAATAGGTTCTGGCAAATTTTTGTTTGAAAGAATGGGGATTTGGAAACTCACCAAGATGAACTTCCCAAAGAAGATCCTTGGAGAAAATATGAGCCTGTCTATTGAAAATATTTCCACCCTCTGAAGTACTGCTGAAATAATTGTTAACTCTTTCAGAGCTGAAAAGGGGATCAGTATTATTCAGATATTCTACACTCTCTTACTCAGAATATGGTTCAAAAAAAGGAAATTTTATGCCCTATGTCACAGATCTATTTACATTAAGTACAAAACAACTCCTGTACTGTGAACATAAATTAGTATAAAAATCCCAGACAACTGCTCAACTATTTATCAGTGAGACACTTACGTTCTGGGCAGCACTTTCATGCATGTGTAAGTACTAGTAGATTTATGTGATTTCCTAAATCAAGGCCTGTAACTGAAGCAAATTTAGTCTCTGATTGCCTATCAGCAACCTTTGGGAAAATCTTTTGCTGGGTAACTTTTATTACTTTGAAGTTAATTGCTATGAGAATACAGAAAGGATGTGCACAGTGAAACAGACCACTTAGTATTTGCACATAGTTCTGTTTTGGACACTTGTTACTAAATGGTGAAAATTAAGATGATTATTTCAATTTTAAAAGCTGTTCCAGTTGCTGTTAAACATCTACAATCAATTTGCAAGCAATCAGCAATTTTATCATTGTACATATAAGACGGGTAAAGACACAGTCACTCACACACAAGAGAGCTAAGCAAGATCTTAAAACTGTGACAAACAGCTTAAAAAGTAATACAAAACTGTGGGTATACGAAAGAATGGTCAGAAACACATAACCAAGCAAATGTACAATGTTTAGAAATTAATGGAAAACCCTTTCAGTTACAAGTTGTAGTTAATATGGCAAATAAACAACAAAATTAAGAATTTTGGACAGAGCAACGATAAAGAGTGCAAATACGCGTATTTCTATCTGCTGCTCCTCATATCCAGTGTATAAGATTGTTTTAAGCAGCAGTAAACGTTTGTTGCCTTAAAGGAAGAGAAACGACACAACAAAAAAAACATTACGTGCCTAATTAAAAACAAATCGCCACAGCCCAAAGTCTATGATAAGTATTTCATAAAAACTCTACAATAAACAGATTAAGAGCTTTTGTAAAGCAGCTGGGTTTTGACAGTTGATTCCAAGCACGCTGCATTTGATTCCAATATCATGTTAATCTAAAAAGAATTCTTGAACTACTTTAAATCAGTGGTTTATCATGCTGCATTGGTTTCCATCTGGATACAAAAATTATGAAGAAAACCGTAAGTTTGTAAAATGGATAGAACATAAGATATTTTTGAGTACATCCGTGCTTGCCTGGCATAGAAAAGGCTAGCTATCACATGCACTTGAATTCATCATGTTTTAAATAATCAACATATCCTACCATTTTGTGTGAGCTTAGTGGAGCAGAGAAAGGATGTAATCCAGAAGGACTCTTTAGTGGTTTTTACTGCTTGGCTGTTGTTTCCTAGGAAAATTCCCTTTGAAAAGGGGAGTTTGAGGTAGCGACCAGAATCCTGAAGGTTTGTGTTTTCTTCACACTGTGAAAACAAACCAGTTGACATAACTGAAGTGCAGAAAAATAAAGGACCAAGTCCCTAAATTATATAAATTATTATAGTTTCTCAGGCAGAAATCGATGAATTCTCATTATGCCTGTTGAAACTTTGCTTGTGGATCATAGCTACCTATCTGCCAGTTTTTCACAGGGTACGTCAAATGAATAGCCCCAAATTTTGGTATTAAAATCTAAAATTTATCTAGGAGCACATCAAGTCCTCTGAAAAAAGAGATAACTGTTACATATGGAAATAAAAATTACACAAAACTGAAATATCTCTAAAAATGATCACACTGAGCAGAACTGCATAAATTAGCTTGCTTGATTTTCCAACTTTACAAGGGTATCATGGAGTTCACTTTGGGTGTTTCAGCTGAACTTACCTTTGTGAAATCCAACACAAATACAATGTAATGTAAGAGTAACACTTAGTAAAACCACACATACCTGATTCAATTGCAGTTTGTAATAGGACGCTTAATATTAAACAATCAGCAATGTGTATTTTAATGGTGACAAGATTATTGCTCATCTGGTAAGGAATACAACAGGCTTTCTCACCTAATGTTCCTGGGCATTTAAAGTATGTTCCAGACAAATCATTACAGCTAATGATTCCTAATTCAAAATTACCTTGTGTACAATGAGTTCATGGGTGCCATCTGGAAGAGTTCTCCCATTTTCCTGCATCAGGGGAACGAAAGAAAAGCCAAACAACTTCTTCTCACCCTTCTCTTTTGCTGAAATATATATGCAAATAGTAGCATTTAAAGTTAATATTATACACTTTAGACAAACTAATAATAATAATACAACGTAAGAAAGTACACTGGAAGCTATTTGCAGCTAGTCAGACTAAGATTATCTTAAATTTCTTTCCAGATTTGCATATTATCTCCTGTAATGGTTTCTCTTATCTCCCTGTAAATCAGAAAGCAGTATTACGGAATGATTCCGTGTTTATCAACAACAAATAATGGAAGCCACCAAACACACCAACATACAGACTGCCAGGAAACAAAATTAATGTGATCTAGCCAGCCCAATATGAAAAGGATATTTTGGTGATAAATTACCCTCTTCTTCCCACTGGTCTCCATTTTAGGCCTGCCTCAGGCTACACTGCACTTCTATTTTCAGATATGGCATCTGCCTCTAGAGGTATGGCTGAAGATGTCACAGTTTGGTGCACGAATGCTAGAGAGCAGATGCCTAACCTCAACCTTGGATGCCTAAGCTCAAATTCCTAAACTCACCTATCACTAATACAAGGCAGACTACAAAACACTGAGATGGCACAGATTTTACTGTAGCCCATGAGCACAGACGCTGAACGCTTTTGAAAATCAACCAGTTTTTCACCAAATGTGTACATATATATGACTTCCAAGTCCGGGTTTAGCATAGTTGGGGAGGTGTAGGCCATCATAACAAAAATACACGGGAAGAATTGTGCAAAAATGTATCATCTGTTTGAAATGTACCACTGACATTTTTCCTTTATTACTTCATAGCTTACAAAAGAAAACTTAGGAAGAAATCAATGCAAATTTCTTTCTGTATTACCGAATCCTTGCATTTTCAAGTTTATGTACCTCAAAATCTAAACATGCCATCACTTACTGTGTGTGTCACTTTTGACCAAGGAAATATATATATAATTAAATCTTGCTACACCTAAAACACCAAAAGGAGCCAAACAAAAGCAGCAGTTTAAGAGATGTACAATTTCATCCCCCTTTCTCTACAAGCTGGACAGCAGTCAGCACCATAGATATGAAACCTGTCTCATATAACCTTGGCATGAAGAATATGGGCCCAGACCTCAATTTTTACATCAGTCATCTCTAAAATTTTCTGTTTAGAGAATTTTGGAATTTTGTAAGTAAAAGAAGAAATCACAATACAAAAGCAATGTCAGCTGACCATGAAGCATCTATGTACACTTCCCATTGGGTGGATTGCTGTATTAAAGAACAGGTATAATTTTGCATCATTCAACAGGCAAATTCTAAATTTGCATTTTGACTTAACCTAGAATTCTGGTTATATTTGCAGCTATTTCTACTTAAAACCAGACTGGTTTCTCTCGGTTTTTAGGCTTTACCAAAGCACTGAGTTTCACCAAGCAGAGCTACAAGTCTGAGAAGCTGTGTCATGAAAGCATTATAAAGTTCATGCAGCTGTCTTTTTACTGAAGTAGTATAAAAATTCATGTGGTGACTGCAGCTGTAACAGAAAGGGTGAGCAGAAGTCATGAACAGCACTTACTGGAACAGTGTCTGAATTCACAGCGGATGTGTGCTCCTCTGAATTTATCCACAGGAATAGGAAGTTTCAGCAGCTCAGCCCATCTGGGACCATTGTTATGATAAAGCACAAAGGAATGGTACTCACTGGCTGGTGGCTCTCCAGAGCCAAATGAGATAAAATCCTGATGAAGAAAAAAATATGAATAAAGATTTAAAGATAGATTAGATCCCTGGTAAGATGTCGTCAAGGACCGTTCTTCCAAAGACTATTTAATATTTATATTCATATCATAAATACGGCATGTGATATCATGGTTAATATCTTAAACCCACAAAAACAGTATCACTTTTTTAGCATTTGCTGATTAGAAAAAGTGGCAAAAATTATTCACACTAACAAGAATGAAAGTGTTTATAGAGGTGTCCTGGTTTGAGAGCAGTAGGATAAAACACAACAAAGTTACCTTTAAAATTTGACCACTGCTGTCCACAACATGCATTGTCACTTCCACATTTCTGGCCACGCTTTTCCCTCCTTTTTCAAATTCTCCTCTTTCTACAGTGATATATAAATCATTCCTCATTTCACCTATAAAAAAAAAAAAACCAAATCAAAACAAAGGGTACAAAAGTCAGTTCAACTTCCTTACTTTTTCTTTTAGCACTTCAGTAGACTTTCATCTTCTCTTCCAAACAAGGGATAATACCACATCCACAATTTATCAGTATTTTCAGATTTTAAATAATAGCTGTTTTCATAAGCCAAAAAAACCCAATAGAGCTTCATCTCTCTCTAAGGCCAAGACATTATCTGCCATACTAAACCAACTCCAGGGGCTGTTACTCATCTGTTAGCTCGCTTTGGTCTTTACAGGGCCATCTCCAGCTATACTGAAGCTGGTCTCTAGCTTCACCTCACTTAATTACTCTTTTAATCTAAGGGAATATTTTCTTTAATTTGTAATCATTAGATTTCATTATTTAATGTCTCCTTGAAGAACCAATTACAACTTCTTTATCCTTCATGAAAAGAAAATTTATTATTTCGAAAATAACCAAAAGGTTGGTGTTCTTTCCATTACAAGGGCAGGCTTCCAAGATAGGTAGCATTCAAATCGATGTTTCTGATCTAGAAGATCTCAACATATTTTACATTAACAGTGTGTTATAGCAATGTTAGCTTAACAAGCTTACTTTATGCTTGTTTGAAATGCTTCTGAGAAATTAAAATCTTCACCAACACATTCAAACTACAACTCCAATACAAGACACTACTGAAGCACTACATATTATGTACAAATTATTAAATATTGTTAGCGAATTTAAATTTAAATTTTTTGCACATTCATACAGTAACATGTTAGGTATTCTGTCACACTGAAATCAGATATTCTGGATGAGATCAATGTTAACTTTAGTTTCAGTTGACAAAAACTACAAAGGTTATAGCTGATAAAAGGAAGAAAGTTCGGTTGGTAGTTGCAGGAGGATGGGATGAGGGAAGTAGCAGTACTGGTGATCACTGAAGTGGCATGCTAGGGAAGCAGCTGTTCTGTGTGAAGACACTAAATCTATTTCTAAAAAGTGTAAATTAATCTAGCTCTTGACAAAAACTACAAGAACTACTTGGTAGCAATTGGACTTTGTGAAACATGGAAGGATGAACAGTGTCATAATTAGGAGCATCTTCTAAAACTCTAATTTCTAGATTCAGTAGAAAAAGAAATAAGAGAATATATGCTTTTGTCTAGGGAAATACAAGTTTAGCATAATGGGAATATTTTTTTTAATAAAGCAGATTTTCACTGAGTCCTGGTGAAAAGAAATCAAGTATGACAGTTTTGTGTACTTATATATGTACCACTTACAAGTCAAACATGAGATGGTTACTTGTACTATGGGAAAAATAATTAAAGAATATTTAACTGATAAATAATTACTGCAATTTCAATTTCCAGCTTCATTTTAATTTGCAAGCAGAATTGGACCTGCTTGAACTTTCCAGGATACTCCCATGTTTCACATTTCTTGCATTTATTTTACTGCATGCAATTCTCCAATGATTTTTAAGCACCAGAAACAATGATTTTTGCTACAATCTTTTAACATTTTTGTAACATTATCTCATCACTGTGTGGAAAATAATTAAATGATTCTTCCAAAGCATAAACTAAAACATTGCTGAATGAAAGTAAAAAAAAAGGCAAATGAAAAAAAGCTAAATTATCAAGGCCTCAAGAACCATGCCCTATAAGAAGGAGGAAAAATCTATTACTGTTTTACCTTATTATTAATTATCTTCTGATATTGACAGAGATTAGAATATAGCTAGACAGAACGAACAGAAGTATCTGGACTAGATGGTATTCACTTAAGACTTTTGCGTGAAGTCAAGGATGTAAGGGCTGAACTACTAAGTTTGTGCAATCATTGAATCAATCCTTGGTTCTTCGTGGGAACCAGGTTCAAACTAAGTAAAAGGTAGAGGTATTTATTCAAGTAATGGATGGCAAGACTTGAAAAAACCCAAAACTAAACCAGTAAGAAAACCCAAACCAAACACAAAAGCAAACCCAAACCAAAAACAAAACACAACCGAAAACCTTTTCCAAGCTTCTTGTGTATTTGAGAAATGTATAAGGATTGAAGGAAGAATTAAGAAGTCAAGGAAGGAAGATTCACTAAAGGATATGAATCAGATGATCACAGGCAGCTCAGAAAATCCTTTGAGTTGAAAATAGCTGGAGGCTAGGAGAGTATCGGAGGGTAATCACCATATATACATACAGGCACGCTCAGCTCTTACTCTTCCTTGGGTGTCTGTTCACCACACATGGCTAGGTGAAACAGTAAAGCTGTTTGTATATTTATCCAAGTCACAAATTTACTCTTAAAACTACTAGATTATGATTATTTCCACATTGGTGTAACATTTTATTATAAAAGTTTTAGAAGCTAGCACATAGCTTATACTATATATACACGGCACATGCTTATACTCAGATTAGTTCTAGCTAGCACTACCAGTTGGTCATTTTCAAGAGTTTCACGTTCAGAAAAAATTACAACATACAGTAATAAAAAAGAGAAGCTTTGTTACATAACTACTTTTAGCAAACAAACTGGAGTTGCAGTAATTTCTCTTCAATGATTAACCTTAATCCTGTATGCATTTATGCTACGTTCAGACATCATTATCATTTATCAGCAAGGAATTATTTCCATTTTCCATGGGCTGGTCACAGAAACATAACCAAATAACCACTTGCGCCACAAATTTCATCACCTAGCCCAGATGAAACTCAATGAAAAACATATTTTTTCCTTTTTAAACAAACTGTACAGGATTTAAGTACCAATGAAAATCACCATGGAACAGGTTGCCCACAGCAGTTTCACTGGAAGTGTGTTCAGGGTCAGGTTGGATGTGGCTTTAAGCAACCTGATCTAGTGAAAGGTGTTCCTGCCCATGAGGGGGCAGGGATGATGATCTTTAAAGAACTTTAAATCATTCTCCTGACAAATCTTTAGCACAATATTTCTAAGAACATTTTATCTATTACTTACAAGAATCCGAAAGTCAATCGGGTTGTAAAAATCAAGCAAAAGCCTTATCAGAAAATAGCTGATTGTAAAAAAGAAAATGGATTTGGTAAGTAAACCTCAGTCTGGGAAGGAAAAAAAAAATAAAATCTTGGACAAATATATTTAAAAATTATTCCACTTTCATTAAACAGCTTTGAAGGTATCTTAATCACTTTTGTTTCCTCAGTAGTACAAATGTCATTGCTTCAATCTTATTCAACAGAAATCTCTCTCCAAAAATTGAGATTGTCAATTTAAAACTAAGGGCATTCTTTTGTGGTCCTTCTTCCAGTAAAATCAATTCCAGCTTCCTCTATAAAGTATTCAATCATCAGTAAATTGTTGAACTTCTCTGTATTCCTTGAACTCACTTTTTTTATTTATAGCATCTGTAACTACATATTTGATTACAAGAACATGTATAAACTTTCTATGGTATCTTTGCCTTAACCAGTACACTAGACAGATAAAATCATCCTCTTTTCACTAAGAAGCGCAATTACAACCACAAGGAGGACTGAAAGACAAAGTCCTACTGAATATGAGTTCCGAGATAGATTTTGGTAAGTAAAAATTGTATCTTCACCTCAAACACCTGCATGATTCAAACAAATCTCTCCTAGGTGCATATGTATTGGTACTTTTACAAAGTCTTAAGCAAATGTGAGTAATTTATACAGAAATGAGAAGCACATTTTAAATAGTACAGCACATCAGATTTTAATTACTGCTTGAAAACATGCCTATAGAATTGAATCTCAATCAGACATAATGAGACACGATGAAAAAAGCAACATATTTATTGCAGCTTATTTCCATGTTGAGAAATACAAAATGGACTTCTCTCTGTCTGTTTCAGTGAAAACATCCAACAGTTATTTTCAGCGTTAAGTTTGGTACAGGAATAAGAAATTGAAAACAAAATTCAAAACACCTGCACTCAAAAGAGCTGCTGTCAACAGTTCAATATCCAAGTGGAAACCAGTGACAAGTGGTGTTCCCTAGAAGTCTGTACTGGGACCAGTGCTGTTTAACATCTTTGTTGTCAATGTGGCCAGTGGGATTGAGTGGACCAAGTTATGTGGTGTGGTCAACACACTGGAGGGAAAAAATGCCATCCAGAGGGACCTGGACAAGCTTAGAATCATAGAACAGTTTCAGTTGGAAAAGACCTTCAAGATCATCAAGTCCAACCTTTGTCCTAGCACTATCAACTCCACCAAACCATGTTCCTCAGCACAACATCTACCCTTCTCTTAAACTCCTCCAGGGACAGTGGCTCAACCACTTCCCTGGGCAGCCTGTTCCAATGGCTGACAACCCCTTCAGTAAAAAAATTCTTC
>NW_009721048.1:53404-60999 GCF_000703405.1 Apaloderma vittatum
TAAAACATATGTGCCAAATCCTTTACCAGCTTGGCAGCCCGCCTCTGTACTCTTTCCAGCACCTCAATGTCCCTCCTGTAGTGAGGGGCTCAAAACTGAACACAGTATTCTAACTTGAGAGGTGGGCCTGTGTAAACCTCACAAAGTTCAACAAAGTCAGGCACAATGTCCTGCACTTGGGTCAGAGCAATCCAAACCACAAATACAGGCTGGGTGATGAGTGGACTGAGAGCAGCCCCATGGAGAAGGACTTGGATGTGTTGGTGGATGAAAAATGACATAAAACCACAATGTGAAACACAACTAGCAGGCTGAGGGAGGGGATTCTCATCCTCTGCTCCATTCTGGTGAGACCTCACCTGCACTACTGTGTTCAGCTCTGGTGTGCCCAGTGTAAGAAGAACCAGCATCTGCTTGAGCGAATCTAGCAGAAGGCCACAAAGATGATCAGGGGGTTGGAGCACCTCCCCTGTGAGGACAGGCTGAGAGAACTGGGGTTGTTCAGCCTGGAGAAGAGAAGGTTCTGGGGAGACCTTATAGCGGCCTTCCAGCACCTGAAGGGGGCCTACAGGAAAAATCGAGAGGGACTTTTTATCAGGGACTGCAGTGATAGGACAAGAGGTAATGGTTTCAAACTGAAAGAGGGTTGATTTAGTTTAGACAATAGGAAGACTTCTTTACTGCACAGGTGGTGAGATATTGGAACAGATTTCACAGAGATGCTGGGAGTCCCCTGACTCCCACTGTGACATTTTATTTTGAGCTTTCTGAATTCACCAAGGTTTGTGGACTATGCAGTGAGTATGTGGATATCAACATCCAGTTAATAACACTATTAACCAGTATAAGGTCAAACCTCATTAAAAGTCAGCTTTGTCTAGATATGTAGGCTACAAGTTGAGTCAACAGCTGAAAAAAAGCAAATAAAAGAAGCAATAAGTTGCATTCCTGTGTTGGCTGAATCATTTCACCGCTTAAAAAGCACTTATCTTGGCAAAGCTACTTTCTAGACACTATTCCAGTAACTAATGGGGTTAACATATTACAGCCAACCATAGGTAAGATAGAATCATAGAATCATTAAAGTTGGAAAAGACCTCTAAGATCACCAAGTCCAACTGTCAACCCCACACCACCATGACCACTAAACCATGTCCCAAAGTGCCATGTCTACACATTTTTTGAAGGCTGTTGTTCATTGGATATCAGATGACAAAGCAGGAACAAGAAAAAAAAAAAAAGTTGTTGGTGGTCCCTGTGAGAGTAGGAAGTAATAAGCTGTCTCTTATTACTAGAAGAACCGAGAGGATCAAAGAGTGTATCTAGGGAAGCTGTTTGTTCTTACTTCAGACAATAATGCAATGTGTGGAAAAAGTGTATCAATATATTCTGTCCTAATTATAGAAGTGACCCACTAGGCCAAACACCTCAGCATTACTTAGTTAGCAACCTATTATTTCACCTATTTGGCTAATCAAAATCAGATTTTTAAAGATTAAAAGATACAGATTGAAACACTCCTACAAGAGCTTCCACTATGAAATGAGGACCAGAGCCATAAGGAAATTGAAGTTCCATAGAATTTAATGAAAAAAAAAGAGTAAAGCTGCAGTGATGTAGATTATTATACAGCCTTAACTTTCCTGTGCTGCACAAGCATTCAGTCAACATTCTGCAGGGGCCTTTGCTCCAGTACGTGAATTTAATTGCATATGAAAGGTGCTGGGTTCCTCAATCAAAACGCATACAGCAGAGCACTGGCAGTATCTGCTTCCTCACGTAGTTCTGCCAATACATTTCAGCTTTGACCTGGCAAAAATATCTTGAAAGCACTACTCATAGGCTGAGAGAGGAAAAACTGCAGACCCTTCTTGCCCCAGGTGAAGGTGCTAACCAGGCACATTACAGCTCAAAGTTTCTGACCTAAGAAAAAACAGAAGCAGCTTCATGACTTCAATCTAACCAGCAATGAATTGTCCAAGTGCTGAAAGGGAGCAGAGGATAGAGACCTATCAGCATTAATTACATGAAAAAGGCAATTATAAGGAGCCAGGAGGAAAGGCCAATTAGAGCTGAAAAACAACCACAAGACAGATGACTGGAGGACACTCTTTGCTAATGGAGGTCAGCATTCCTGAACCCGCCAACTATAAGCCACAAATTTTAAATAACTAGTAAAGAGGAAAACAAAAAAAAGGAGTAATTTGCAGGTTGGAGATGACACTGCATGCTCAGGGGTCCTATTATCTACACTGTGTAGTTTCATTATGGGATGGCTCTGCAGGCCCTCCTTCCTTCATTGGTAGGACCTGCATACAAGCACCGGTCTGTTGCCGCTCACAGTGCATTCCCAGCTGTGGGATCTACACGCAAGATGCCCACAAGCTCATAGAGGCTTCAATGCTCCCACTGAACCTCAGAACACTACCAGTAATCACTAGTAAGAAGAAGGTCAGATCAGGAAAAGCATCAAGAGAACATTTGTATGAATGTATTGTTTGTGTATTTTCTAGAAACATTTGTATCTAACACCTAAGAGTCAAAGCAACGATCCTTCATCACAAAACTGTTTTTAAACTTACACTGAGGAAACTGAGTTCCAATTGCAACACACATATCATAACAAGACGTTTCTCATATTCCACGTTTAGAACTGTAGAATTTCTTGTAGCATATTAATATGGAACAAGGTTTTCAAGCTGAAGGTAGCTGTCAAGGATCAAAGGTAGCTGTCTTTGTCAGAAAGAAAAGTGTTTAGTTTGCCAGCTACCCTTGAAAAGCTTTCTAGTGAAGTAGATTTTGATTTCATTATTTAGTACTGTAACAAAACACAGCATGATTGTATTTGAACATAATAGTATCTCTGATACTTATGGCTTTCAGTGTGCAAATCTAAACTATCCTGACAGCAGCCACTAATTTAAAAATAATTGCACAGAACTCTACAGGAACTTTTGTTAGGAAACTGCCTTTTTGGAAGGTTTGCTCAGAATTATAGAGGTCCTTTAGAACCATGAATTGAAAAGGAGCAGAAAACACTATTTTGTTTAGACAATGTTATTGCTCATTTACATCTCTGTAAAATACAAGCTAATGAGTTGCTTTTTTTATACCTTCAACATGACTTGAACAGCTCTTAAAACAGTTTCAGCTGTAGGGACTAAAAATCTCTGGATGTGGCACAGACAAAATGTTATTATCCAGGAAGTAAATCTTGTGGATGCAAAATGTTTTAGAGAAAAGCTGCTTAAAATACTTTGTAGAATGGGACAACAGCTGTGTAGCTACTGCCAGTGGAAGGATCTCAAAAAAATAGGTAGAAGGTGATTTTAATTTGAGGTCAGGTCTAGGGACCCTTAGTCCACCGTGCCTACTACCCTTTAAGTCAATCCATGCTATATCTTTTAGCAGCAAGGATGTTCAATGATGTTACTCTCTGTGTTGATACACTGACAATAACAAGCAAAACTGGAAGATAGAAGACAAGGGCAGGAAATCTTCCACTCTCCTTTTAGATCAATAAGCTTGGAATTGGCACAGCTAAAGTTATGGTAGGAACAAGCAATTTACAGAAACACAGGGAACAAGACAGAACAGCTCAATTCAAAAGTAGGTAGCAGCGTGTCTGGGTGATGTAACACCGACCACTGAAATCTGAAGAAGTTACACTACAAGCTGATCTTTTTTGCAGTAGTCAGAACATGGAGGCTGTAAATATCTTAACTATCAGAGCCCTGTCCAACCTGACCTTGAATATTTCCAGGTATGGGTCCTCTATCATCTCTCCTGCAACGTGTTACAGTGTTTCACCATCCTCATTGCAAAAAAAAATTCTTCCTTATATTTAAATCTACCCTCTTTTAGTTTAAAACCATCATCCCTTGTCCTATCTCTACAGGTCCTATTACAAAGCATGTCCCAATCTTCCTTATAAGCTCCCTTTACTATTGTAAAGCCAGAGTAAGGTGTCCCCAGAGCCTTCTCTCCTCCAGGCTGAACAACCCTAACTCTCTCAATCTTCCCTCATAGGAAAGGTGTTCCATCTCTGATCATTTTTGTGGCCCTCCTCTGGACTTGTTCCAACAAGTCCATGTCTTCCCGATACTAAGGACTCCAGAACTGGATGCAGTACTTCAGGTGGGGTCTCATCAGAGCAGAGCAGAGGGGCAGAATCATCTCCTTTGACCTGCTGGTCACGATTCTTTTGATGCAGCCCAGGATATGCCTGGCTTTTTAGGCTGTAAGCGCACACTGCTGGCTCATGTTGTTCCTCATCTACCAGTACCCTTAAGTCCTTCTCTGCAGGGCTGCTTTCGATCCCTTCATCCCTCTTCCTTTATTGACACTGGGCGTTGCCCACAGCCAGGGGAAGGACTTTGCACTTGGCCTTGTTGAATCTCATGAGGTTCTGCCTATAAATATGCAAAAGGTGGGTGCAGGGAGGATGGAGCTGGACTCCTTTCACTAGTGCCCAATGACAAGACAAGGGGCAACAGGCACAAGCTGGAACACATGAAGTTTCATCTAAATATGAGAAAGAACTTCTTTACTGTGAGGGTGACAGAGCATTGGAACAGGCTGCCCAGGGAGGTTGTGGAGGCTCCATCTTTGGAGACTTTCTAAATCCACCTGGATGCAGTCCTGTACGATGTGCTCTAGGCAATCTTCTTTAGCAGGGGGTTGGACTAGATGATCTCTAGAGGTTCCTTCCCACTCTAACGATTCTGTGATTCACATGGGCACACTTCTCCAGCTTGTCCAGGTCCCACTCCTCAGGCATGGTAGCTGTACTACTGCTGAGGGTACATATGATCCCACTCTATATATCAGTGAAGACAATGACCAGTATTGGTCCCAATGCAGACCTCTGATGGACACCAGTCATTATTGATCTCTGTCCAGCCATTGACATTGAGCTGTTGACCATTACTCTCTGGATTTGGTCATCCACCAAATCCCCTGTCCATCAAACAGTCCATCCATCAAAACTGTATCTCTCCAGTTTAGAAAGAAGGATGTTGTGGGGGCCTGTGTCAAAGGCCTTGCAGAAGTCCAAACAGGTAATCTGTAACTATCTCTTGTCCACTAATACAGTCACTCTATCACAGAAGCCACTAGGTTGGTCAGGCAAGACTTGCCCTTGGCTGGATCATGCTAATTGTGTTGAATCACCTCCCGGTCCTCCATGTGCCTTAGCAGAGCTTCTAGGAGAATCTGTTCCATGATCTCCTCAGGCATAGAGATAAGACTGACAGGTCAGTAGTTCCCAGGGTTCTGCTTTCTATTTTCAAAAATGGGTGCAATGATTCCCTTCTTCCAGTCACCAGGGACTTCGCCTCACTACCATAACTTTTCAAATATCATGGAGAGTGGCTTGCCAACTCCAATAGCAATTCCCTCAGGACTCTGGGATGCATCTTGTTGGGTCCTATGGATGTGTATGTTCAGGTTCCTGAGGTAGTCATAAACCTGATCTTCTCTTACAGTGGGAGGGACTTTGGTCCCCTAGACCCTGGCTTGAGGTCCATTCACTCAAGAGGTGGGGGAAGAGATTGTCAGTGAAGACTGAGGCAAAAACATTCTTGAGTACCTCAGTCTTCTCATCTGCTGTTATCAGTTTGCCAGTCATGTTCTTCAGTGTAGGTATGCTTTATTTGACCTTCCTTTTCTGTCTGGCTTGCCTATAGAAGCTCTTTCTATCATTCTTTGTGTCCCTGGCTTTCCTGACCCCATCCCTACACAACCAGACAGCGTCCCTACGCTCTTGCTATTTGCAAGAAGCTTTTGTGTAGACTCACAATAATCATTATTTATGAGTAATATTCACACATGACTCAAGAATGAGAAAATGCTATATATATATATACACAAAGAAAATGTCTGAGATTTGGACCCTCTGGGTGATACTTGACAAAAACTTACTTGGAGCAGGGTGTGTGTCTGCATTTAAGCACATGCAAGGAATCAGTCAAAAGAAGCCCATTTCTATTACTTATATACTGCCAGATGGTTTTTACATTATCACTGATATTCTGTCTATATAAAGCAAACGTGTTAGAATTGCATGAGCATTGGTGACTTTGGTAATGCTACTGCCTTTGTACTACTGGATTAATTAAGCTTTGGCATTTAAATCAAAGGCAAAGATGAATAAACAGATTCCTTTTCTCAGTTACCTGACCCTATTTTTCAAAAGAACACTACCTGCATTTTCAGCTTTATTACAGAAACTCTCAACAAGCACTAGAAAACACTCATCAAGAAACAGCTGATTAAGCAAATGAAATGCCCTTTTTGAGAGATTCTCAAACTGTAATACTTTCAGATTTCAAATGGATTGTAGATCTGCCATGTAAGACCCAATTGCTCTGTGACTTTTATTTTACTCATCCTTTTAACAATGAGATGTAAAACAAGTTGCTTTGAACAAGAGGGAGATAAAAGACTTAGAGGCTTTTTTAACATTAAGCTGTTGACTTTGCATTGATATAAGATAAGGAAAATATTTTCAACAAAATTTTGAAAGACCATTTATTTTTACATAGCTAAAGCATTCACATGTTAGTTTGCTGGTTTATTGAAGAAAGGCTTCTATCATATAGACATCTTTTTATACATTTCCCACAGATCATTGCTACTTATTCTATGCTCAAAACAAAGCCAGCTTACTCTTCCAAATATGACAAACTGCAGAAGACACTCCCCTCTTCTCCATTTCCAGAGATGTTAAATCAAGGGAAATCCAATTAAATTCTAGTTTTTCTTCCCTCTCCATAGTTCTTTTCTATTTTTCCCTCAATTTCTAATGAACCAAGAAAATAAGGCAGAAGAGATAGGAAGGAGAAGGAAAACAATATGGAAGTTTCTTATACTAGTCTAACCAAGTATGTAGTCATATATTAGTAACATTGTTTTCTCCAGTGACTTGTAGAAAGAATTCCTTTGGTAGATAGGATCAAAGCTTTAAAACAAGTATTAAACCAGGATTTGGAAAGCAACAGATATTCCCCGCAGAGTACTACAGCTTTGTGAAAGGTCAAAATTCAGACTGTCTTTACTCCACAATATTGCTTAAACATATTTTATGTAACACATCCAGGCAATATTACTTTCAGTAGTTAAAAACTGCATATGTCTGGATTCTTGGAAATCAGAACAGCAAACAATGGCAGGTGTTTAATTTAGGCTGTTTGTACTCCATACAAGATAAGGAAGATTGGAAAAGATTCATACTACTGCCTGTGGGAGAAAAATGCTTAAGTGTGTCAGATGTATTTCTTTTCCTAGAGTCAACAGCTTTTTACTAAGTCCAAGTCCAAGCTCACTGACAGATGCAGACACTTACCATGATGAAGAGAACAGATTCCATAGCTTGCTTTACATTTCTGCTCTCCAGACTTACTCTAAGCTTTGAAAGAGGTAATAAGTTTCTAGTCAAAATCATATCATTGAAAAAATGCATGTTATCACAAGGATTGCATTTTGTGAGATCATTTGTATAAAAAGACAAAGATTCTAGTTGTACTTTCATTTTAAAAGCTTCTGAAAACAGATAGTAAGAAAGACTGGAGAGCATGTGTATTGGGTTGGCTCAG
>NW_009721049.1:0-8305 GCF_000703405.1 Apaloderma vittatum
GCGGGAGCGGGCGAAGAGACCAGGAGTTCACGGCTGAGGAAAACTTAGTGACACTTGTATCCACGAGAGGAAAATCGCGGTGGGAGGCGGCTGTCGGGAGTGCGGAGCTCACTGGCCTCGTAGTAACTAAAATAGGGGGGAAACGGACTAGAGAGCTTGCGAGGAACGAGGCTCCTCGGCAAAGAGAGCTACGGGGTGTAGGTCAGGGTGTGACATTACGCAGTGAGAACTGTCAAAAGCCAAGCTCAGCCGAGGCACAAAGGAGACAGAAAAAGGTTTTCAGAGATAACTGGCAGAAAGGAACGAAACAGCAATCACGCTATGCGGTGAGAAGAGAGCAAAGGGAATAAAATAGATGCGGCCTTAAACCTCCATTTTCAGTGAAGAGGCATGTTGGCTACCAGGGGAAAGCAGGATAATGAAAGAGGAATGCAAAATATAGACTACTGCATTTAAATGAGAGTATCATCCTAAAGAGTTTAATGTACTAAAACTGGGGAAATTTGTTTGGTTTATTTTGTGGTGGTTTGGTTTTTTTCTCATAAACCTAAACTTGGTTCTGGGGCCAGAAAATTTGTTGAGTTGGGAATTGTGCCATCTGAAATAAAACAGGTGGACATGTGTAGAAGGGGAAAGGGGAAAGATGGCTGAACAGAATGACTGTCAATCATGTACAAGACTTCAGAGCAAGTTTTGAAAATTAAAGTCATTTTAATAGTAACGGATAGTAAAGGATAAAGTTTCCTAAAGGTAGATCATGCCAGACTAATGTGACAGGCTCTATCATAAGAGTCTTGTCTACATGGACGTTAGGAAAGCATTTGATAAATTGTTTGGGGAAGTGATCAGCAAAAATCTATGGGATTGGGAATTGCGGTAGAACAGGAGAGTGGGTAGAATCTGACCACAGAGATGAAATCAGGTAGTTTAACAAATTATTGGAGGGATGAACAGCGTACTTGAAAGCATAAAATGACCACATGAATTTTAAATGTCATATACATCTGCCAGTCTTTACCCAACTCTTACAGACTTTGCCACATTTAAAAAAAATAATCTTGTAGAGATGGTAATTTAGTTTAAAAAATAACAACAAAACACAGAACCACAACTCAGTCCAGAAAAACATCATGCCTTCTGCGCAATAGGAAGGACATCACCAGTTCAAGTTACAGCAAGCCTATCTGGCATATCCACACAGATCCTAGATTCCAGGAGAAGTTAACCACGTAGGATAAAAATTTGAAGAGGGTGCTCCTAAGACCTGCATTAGCATAGCTGGAGATGGCTCCCAGCCCATCAAGAAATTTAGTTGTTTGCAGCAACACCAGCAAGCCCTGGTGTAGCAATATCAAAATAGAATGCCGCAGTGCTGGGACAGTAACACAGTACTGGAGCAAAGGAACATGACATTGGATTAATCGCAAAACACACCAATGACATCTTTGACCTGCAGAGGAGCATAAGTGGACTTTACTGTTGTTGAACAGCAAAAACGTGATGATAGCTTCCTAGATTTCTAGAAAACAGCCTCGGCTAGAAAGTGGAAACGGGAAGAATGTTTAAAAAGTAAGGGGGGGGGGGGGAAAAGACAAGGACAGCTGTAATGCTCTTTCATCTCTGTAATGTAGGTATCCCTGGTCTATTAACTCCACTAAAACAGTCACCAGACGTTGAGGTTCTATGTGCTCTTTTGCCTTTCCTCCTCCGTGCCAGTACCAACGTGCTCTGTATCTCACTCTTCACTTAGAAAGGTGTGGCACTCCCGCATGGGTGTTGCTGACACTAGTCTTATCAGACACGAATCGTAAGCTTTCAAAAACAAACGACAGCCTTTGATTTGGTCAGAAGACATCAGTAGCTGAAGTAATTTCTTTGTCTTCTAACCTACTAGTGCCCTTCTGGAGCTCTCTGTTCTAATGAGGGACAGAATCAGAGACCTATCAGGTCATGACAAACCAAAAATATATAAAGAACTGAGGTAAAAGACACCTTTTACGACCTAAAAATATGAGAAAAAAAAAGAGAGGAAATTTTATCTAAAAAATTTTGGGTTTCCTACGTCTCTCTAGGTTTCTTGAGGTCGTGTATGCACGCAAGGCTCTTCATGTTTGCGTACCGACAGCAAGCAGGGTGATCCAGACTTCCCACTTCCCTAAGTGGAGTGGTACAGACGCCAGCTCATTAGGTAATTTGTGTATTCAGAGAAGGTCAGGGAAGGAAACGTCAGGACACAAATGAATAGGAAAGGTGTGAACCTGCCTAATGGAGGTAGATCACTTAGCGTTTAAGCAAGAAATCACTATCAAAGGGGTCACTACTGCAGCAGGCACTCATCAAAGAAGTACTCTGTGATAATCTCTTGGTGTCCTGCTCTGTTTTTCAAACCTACAAAATTCTGCACCCAGGCTTGTTCGTTGAGAGCTATAATAAAGTCCTAATCGAGTGCAAGCAGCAAGGATTACCTGAGTCTCTTGTTACTGATCTTTGTACAAAAATGCACAGCTGACCAAAGGTAAAGTTTTTTCTCCCAGGTTTGTGACTTTTCAGACCTCTTGAAAGAACAGTCTGAGAACAGGTGAGTCTAGAACTTGCAAAGATATCTAAATCGCGTGCATTTGAATGGTCTGATAAAAGCTCAAAGCAGGAGACAAGCTGTTAGGACATCCTTTGGAAAAAAAGAATTTGCACATCCACTTAAGCTTTGAGGGTGGATGTTATTCTGTCATTCACACAAAGGGCTTCTGGTATGCTGTCTAGCTATGTAGAACCGTGTTACAACAGGGATGATGTTTTAAAGCTGACATATTTATGCTGAGGCATATCAATCTGTGCTACTTGGAAGACATCCTCAACAAAGTAGAAAATAAAAAAAAATTTTCAGGAGACAAACTAGGAGAAGCTTGTTCATGGGCAGAATTCAAGTCGAACACTTTCTGCTAGTGCAGGAAAAGAAGTTACAGAAACATCAAAGCAAGGAGAAGAAATTCAGATTTTATCCTCTTACCTCAGGAACACCAGGGTGCAGGGCGTTCACACGGACAGAAGACTCAATAATGAGCACACTCCAAAGAAGTAGTTTCTTCTTCTCTTGAGTCACAACAATTCTGCTCTTTTGTGGGGTTCTTTTGATGGACAGTTGTTTGAGATCAACAGAAGATTTTGTTCATATAAGGCAGGTCTTTGGAGGTTTTTTTCTGGGTGTTGGTCAGCATCATAATACTATGATGCAAGCAAAACACTTCAAAACAGTAACAAAGGCCTATAAAGAGAGGGGAAACAATGCTGTAGGCCTAAGATACAGGAAAAGTGACATCCCTCCTTGCACTTGTTACGATACCAGAGGAAATTCTGCAGAACAAAACAACTGGCCACTGAACTCCCTTCTCCTGCCTTTGCCTCTGCATGCATGTTCTAAGTACTGCAGGAATTTCCTGCTGCCTGAACCTTATGACTCACCTTGCTCACAACATTCTGCCTGCTCAGCAGCCTCTGGAAACTGCACCCGTCTTTCTACCCCACCCTTCCCCATCCAAATTCAAGATCTGGAGGAAGAGGCTGCAATCTGAAGGAAGAGGCTTCAAGTCAGCATCCAGCCCTTGGTTCTCACCCTTCCCTTCAGACCGAACTGAAACTGCCTCATTCTGCAATTCTGACCCCACCCTCTCCTGCAGCACCCAGTTAATTGTCCCTTTAAACTCATCTGTTTTCTTTTTAAAGCCGCCTTTAATGTTGCCTCATACTGTTCACTTAGAAACCGTGGCTATAGGAAACTTGAAGCCTTGCTTCTTTGGTTCAACCAAAGGAAGGCTGCTGGGAACGTGTGTTGGGCTGGGGTCCCTCTTCTCTCCCTGTTAGGCGTTGAGCCCTTGCTGGGACTGTATACTGCAGTGATACGAACTGTAGATACTGCTTGGGTCCTTCTTCCCCCTCTGCCCTGCCCACACTTTGTTACAGCTCTCATGATGACACACTGCCTCTTCTGTTGTGCCAGCACAGCTGTCTCTGCAATTCATTCCACAAGCTAGATCAAGGAACTGCTTTTAGTGGTAACCAGGATTAAAAAAAAAATAAATAATGAAATGACATTCTGTTGCTGTTAGGTTGTGAAACTTCAGACAACTCCAGACAGCTTAGTTAAATGTAACTGCCCACTCTGAGGATCGGAAAAAAGGAACAGAAAATTTAAGAAACTGCTAAGGTGACACAAAGGACCAGGAGTTAGTTCAGGAATGGAAAAACCTCATTCTATCATTCTGGAGCTCATCTGAAAGCACATCCCGACATTCATTTGCACAATTGTAACAAGTTGCAAGCCCAGTGGAGTGGAGGCCATCTTTGCATTAAGCCGTCTATACACCTAAACAGTAAGAAGAATCTCATGTTCCGTAGACGCTCTGATACAATTGAAAGGAATCTGACATTTTACAAGTCCATAAAACCTCTTCTCTAGAATGCATGCTAATTGATGTTAAATTTGCTAGTAAATGAAGCAAAACTCAAAATGCAAATCAGGAAAGCATGAAGTTTTCTTGTGAGCGGAAGTCTAAAGTTTTGAGTTCAAGGCATTAGAAGGCCTCACAGTATGGTTCATTTATGTGCTTTTGTTGCCAGAACTGAAACATAAGCACAGAATTTTAAATAGATACTATTTAGCTGTGATAAAGTATTAGTTATTATAGATACCACTGAGAACCAACTCAGACTTTGCTTCAAAAGTAAAAGCTACTTGCAATACTTCCACACAGGTATATCTATCTGAATTTTAATCCTGTCACCACATATCTAAATTTTTTTAAATTCCAGGGACTTGCATAAGTACATGCTAAAAACGTGTTGTGCTTTTCTTTGAAACTATTTGGAAAGCTTTCCAAATACCACACTGGAAAATTTAAAGAGCTGGTGCAATACATTGTATGAACAGGTAAAAGAATAATGCAAATTGTCAATATTTTATATTATGATTCAAAAATATATACAAATTATCAAAGACATTTTCCTTTCCTCCCAAAGCATTCTCTACCTGCTTGTGTACATTTTTAACTTAGCACAGTTTGCTCTTTTTCAATAAAAAGCCAGCCAAAATTCCTCTCAGAAGAATCAACATTCATAAAGGGAGCAATTCAGATTAGTTTTAAGCAGAGATAATTAACATATTTGCTTCCAGATTAGAGAGTCTTTACATGCTGTTAATTTGGGGAATGCCTGTTTTCTACATTCTTATGCAAAACAGAGCTGGATTCCAGCTTTAAATGAAGGTGTGTGCCTGACCACAAATACAGGGTTGCCACCAGTATGTCCATTTATTTTTTGCACGTCAGTAACTCCAGAGCATTACAATAAAACCAGAGGGAGGTCATCCCAATGGAGGGGGAAATTCTTCACAAGAAATCTCAGTAGGTTTAGTCTGGTGGTTTTTTAAATGTAGATGTAAATTCAAGAGCAGAATCTTTTTTTGTACACATGGAGATTCGTTTCAAAACCATAAAAGTAATCAAGATCTTGCATGTTGCAAAACTGGTGTGTAACCATTACAACCAAACAGAAATGCATAATGAATTGAATGCTAATTAAATACAAATCACAGCTTGGAAGCAGTACAAGTTTACAGAAACTTTTCAACATTTTTCTAGAATTACTTTAAAACTCCCCTTCTTCAAATTGTGGTCATAACTAGAATATGGGTTTTTCCCGGAACAGTCTTATTTATTTTTTAAATCAATATTTCATAAAATTTAAATGAATATTCCCTGGCAGAAATCCAGTTTTGGGGGGAGTGGTTTCCTTATTTTTTTTCTTGAAAGAATCTCTTGTCTTTCTAAGACCAAGCTCTTATGAACATATGTCCTTCCAACCATGATTCTCAGCTTTGCAAAACAGGCTTTTGGTGGGCCCAGCACAGGGCCCTGAAGATAATGGAGTGGAGCATGTCAGCTGGGGAGAGGCTTTGAGATCTGGGACTGTTCAGCCTGGAGGAGTGAAGGCTCAGGGGGATCTTATCACAATGTATAAATATCTGAGAGGGGAAGTTACAAAGGTGGAGCCAGACTCTTCTCAGAGCTGTCTGGTGAAGGACATGAGGCAATGGTCACAAACTGAAATACAGAAAATTCTGTTTAAGTATAGAAAACCTCAAACTTTTCACAGTGGGAGCTGTCAGGCAGTTGAAAAAGTTGCCAAAAGAGGTTGTGGCATTGCCATTCCCGAAGGTATTCAAAACACATCTATACATGGTCCTGAGCAGCTTGTACTAGATGCTGCTGCTTTGAGCAGGGGTGTTGGACTTGATCTCTAGAGGTGCTGACAACGCCAACTATTCTGTGGTTCTGTAAAACTGAGATATTATCCCCATGTTACACAAAGACATAGGCATTGCCCAATCTGCAACACCAGTAGATTTTTTTTTTAGTTCCCAGGTATAACCATATTCCCTGGCTTTGCCCCAGCTTCACATGGGGGTAAGACCTGTGTTCACACTGGTCATGCCTTGCACCATGATTTCTAGAGCTGGAAACGGAACCTTGGTCAGGAGCCACAGAAGCTGCACTGTGTGACTGCAACCAAGCAGTGAGTCCCTGCTGCCAGGTTTAGATGCAGCCTGAAAGACTAATGACTTCATTCAGAATTCCCAGGATAGCATCTATGACAAATTTAGGGTCCTGTTGAATCCTGAGAGATTGAAAGTGACGAGCAACTAAGATCACATGTTTTCGATGGCTTCCAGATCTTCGCATGCTAGAGAGTTTACAGAGAGAGGTTATCCTTAAGAGAGGCTTTTATCACACAGTCTGGTCAGCCTTGGGCAAGATACTGTCATGTAGAAGATGTCAAAGTCCAGATTTCCCAAAACATTAACAGCTGAACAATTCCTCTTCTTTCTCCACTGCTCTGCTTATTTTACAAGAAAAATTCAGGTCATGGAATGATTATCAAACACCTAGAGATACAGAGATTTAGCGTATTTAAATAGAAATTATTATTTGGTAGGCTTGAGCATGAGCAAATACCTGAATTTTAGAAAATTTCAGATTTAAAAATTAGCCTTTCCATTATTATGATTTTCACTGAACAGCAGAAGTCATCCTCAAAGTAATTGAAACACTTAACAATTACAAAACCAGCAGGATGACTTTGTCATTTGCCACTAAAACCAATTATTTATTACAGATAGTGTGTGTCTTCTGAGCTATTAAAACAATGTTTACAATTCATAACTCTTCAAGTGTTTCCTGTAAGATCAAGGATCTGCCATGTTCATGGAAAATAAGCCAAGTCTATAGAAGTACAGCAGCCCTCCCTATTCTCCATCAATCAAATCTGAGAGGGAGAGAGGGAGATTGATGAGAACAACCTACTTTTCTGTGCATGGCATTCACTGAATGTGAAAAGGGGTTTCAGTAGGACTGAGAAAGTAGCTGTTGTCATGACAGCACTGGGAAGCCCAGGGACTGAAAAGATCTTCATCAGCTCACTGCAGCAGTTCTGTGCGAAAGAACTGCGCTCCCTGTCTGCATACTGACAAGAGAGCCAGGGGAGTGACTGCTTGTCAAATTTTCCTGGTTTTACTTTGCAAACTTCCCTGCTCTTGCCCTCTGAAGCTGGACTACAGTTGCAATTTGGCAAATTTGCACTCCCTCTCCCCCTCCACCATTTTCAATCCCCCCACCACCTTTCAGTCATCTGCCTGGTTTAACAGGGGCAGCACCTTGCTTTCCTGTATTCCCTTTTGCCCCTTCCTGGCAACAAAAATGCCATGTGGAAGGCAGCAGTAATCTGTAGAAAATTTGTACAAATACCAGCACATTTTGCAGTCCAACTCCATTGATGTAAAAACTGCTGCTCCTGTTAACGTTATGGGCCAGCATGTCTGCATGCACTAATGTTTGCAAGCAGATTTGGGACAGGAGGCTCAGAGGATTTCTTCTGGTACTATCATCTGCTTGGGGTCATACTCTTGGCAACAGTGGGATCTTACTTGCTCAGCTCTGGACATTCCATTCTGAGTGAACGCTTTGTCTTTCATGCAGCAGTTGCGCAACCTGCCATCCATGCCAACTGCCCTACTGTAATCACCACAAGCACCAGTTTTGGGGCACCTATGAGACTATTCCATTCACAGCAAAGATTTTATTTTAGCAAAGTGACTGAAAATGGTTACTGCATGACTGAGATCCTCATAATGTAAACAAGGAAGGAGAAATAAGGTCTCTTTCACTATGCATATGTTGATCGCATTCCAGTACTGTTTACCTGAAACACCAGGAAATACAAATGTGAACATTTGGAAACTTGTGTTATGTTCCTG
>NW_009721049.1:8336-50361 GCF_000703405.1 Apaloderma vittatum
CACTAATGAAGCAGAAAGGGAGATCAAGCACTTTACACCCAGTCTCAGCTTTACACCCAATCTCACAACAACACCTTTATTGCAGATTAAACAATCAGAGATGTGTGCTCTCAGATAAACTCTACAAACCTTGTCTGAAACTCTGGCCTCTCTGGTATTGATTGCAAAATTCCCATTTACCCCAGTGGAGCCCGAATGTCACTCTCAGCCCAGAAACTGGGGAACTAAGGAGTTTTGACGAACTCACAGCAAATTCTAATATCCTTGGCCTTCGGAGGATGTCTGCTAGGAGGTGGGGACTTGGTACATATCACACAAGGAGTGTCTAAGTTGCACTGTGACCCTTCCATAATTCAGAATTTAAGTAGTTCAGAGGGCCCCTCTCTCAGGAAGCCTGGAATACATTGCAGAATTGGGAGACCTAAATCCTAAATTAGCTTAATGCCCCAATGATGTGCCCTACACAAGTGCTGCATGTCTTCTAACAGGCGAAGCAATGATTCCCCTCTTCTGAAGTCTATTTCCAGCATAGTTGCTCACAGGCTTTCCAAAGCAACTGACTGTATAGGAGCGGGCAAACCATTTCATCATTTTGTTATGCACCAATTTAACCACGGTTAGGATATGCATAATAGAGTCGCTTTCCCAGGATTGCTCTGAGGTAGAGTTGTCTTTGAAGCCTTCCAGTGAAAGCTGTTGTTATACATACACATGGAGTGTTCTCAATAGAGATAGGCCTAGTTTTTAATCACATAACGCTTTTAGTTCTACTCAGTCTTTAAAAACTCTTTTTTTGTTCGTTGAAGATGAACATTTATTGTGTGCTTAATGATTTTTGCCTAGTGACACATTTAAACTGTATTCAGGAAACACATACTGCATACTGTCCAGTACTTTTCCTAGGCAGTACAGTGCCCCCACACAACCTACTATACTACTTAAAATATAGTAGGAAAATGTGGCATTATAAATTTTTAGCAAGCTTTTGCAATAGAGGCCTACTATCAGGACAAATGGCAGTAGTTTGGCTTCATATTACATTTAACTAGATACTTTATTGGAACCATCATCTTTGATAGTTGAATTTCTAGCTGGGTTTGGCAATACTAAGTATTTGTTTCATCTTGGTGAAAAAAATGGATTCAGCTATTTAAAAGTGGAAAACATACAAAACATTTTTATTACAAGACTATAGAGCAAGGTGAAAAATATCTAGTTTTAAATATGGTGCATCTTACAGCAGTTCATGCCTACATGTCTTCACAGAAATCTGGGAACTTGAATTTTGTGCTAGTGCATGAGAGGTACAACAAAGAGGCCTGTATTATAGAAGTGCAGCTCAGGCACTGACAAGCATTAAGGTATCAGCGCTGTAGAGAGCGATGACCTACTTCTGCATTGTTTCTTCCAGGAAAGATCCTTTGGCACCACTTCAAGCCATGTTTTTCGTGCTCCCTGCTACCTTGAGAACCTGATCTTACACAAATGTTCCTCAGCCACATCGACTTCCCAGTTTCACTACCACAGGTTCCATGTACAGAGATAGTGAAGCAGCCAGTTTAAAATGTGACTTTACAGGAAAAACACAAAACACCCAAACCATTCCCTCATCACCCTTGATTATTTTCACATAGATTAAGTGCTGGACCAGTGGCTGTGAAACACTTGTTTTTCAGTTTTGTTATGCTACCACACAGTTTGAAGGTCTTTTTCATACCAATACAGCTAGATTTGGGGGATTTCTTTCATTGCACTAGGTGCTCTCAGTCCACCACCTGCACTGTACTGTGGTAACTTCCTTTGCTATATTGCATGTCTATTCATTTCCATTACATGCAATGTATTATCATGAGTTTATGCTCTCTCTATATATGCAAACCTCAACGACCTAGTCTATATCACGCTTAACAAAGTATGACAAAATAAATGCTGATTTAAAAGCTATACAAATATTAAAACATTAAATACTTGAGAGTTACTCCCCTCCTCCCTTATCTAATTATAGTATTAATAAGCAACATACTGCATTTCGGCTGAGATTTAGTAACCACAAGAGACCAGACTCTTGCACAAATTCTCTCTCGTATCATAATGTTTGCAGTATGAGCACGTTTAACTTTTAATCATACAAGCTGCCTGCCTGGCACCAAAGGGGCTGTTTCTATCTGGGCTCAGGTCTGCTGTGTGAAGATGAACTCCACTGCCCTGGCTGTATGCAACTCCAGATTAGGTCAAGAACATATTTTCTCTGTTTTGCAGTAATTTGTCCTGTAATTCCTGTTTATTAGGATTCCCCAGTTTTTAACTGTTGCTGTGCATCTCAAGCAACAATACCATGCACTTCAAAGTCACTTTGACTTTGTGGCTGGTGAAGCAACTCCATTTTACAGGCAAAGGAAGACTCTGAGATGTGGCTACAAACTTGCAAAGTAACCTATTTACGCAAAGTCACATCAAGAACTTTTCACTGAGGTTAAAGGATCAATGCCTTAATATTTGAAAATACACATAAACATGCAGCACTGGATCATTGAGTATGAATGTTAATAAAAATATAGCCTGGCATTAACACTAAAAAGGCTCCATTTTTTTTCTTTGCAGGTAATTAGTTCACACAATGAAATAATCTCCTTTCTTATCCTGGAAACGCATGCATAAAACAGCTCAGATAACATCATTTACATACAGGCTGCTGCATCCGCATGTTAATGTCTGGCAGTGAAAAGTTCAGACAAGTTTGTAATCCCCAATTTCCTGTGCGTGCTGAGCACCCAGATTCCCAGAAAGTCAGAAGAGAACGAGATACAAAATATTACTAAGATAACAGGTCAGCTGCAGGCTGTGCCACTTTTGGATAGCTTTTCAAGTTACACAGTTTCCCAGACCGCAGGATCTTTGACACTTCTGGGTATTTTAACATCTGGTGTGGTTTTTTGTGTGTGGTTTTGTTTTTTGTTTTTTTTTTAAACACGTATTGGTATATGTGCATCATAGTTTCTTTTGTCAGTCATTTACGGTTATGGCGATCATTCCAAGCCTATTGTGCTGCTGCCAATTGCTTTGTCCATGTTACTATATTGCTTGATATTGGAACCAATGTGCATTCCCATTTAAAGCAGTATCATGTCACCCATCAGCAATCATTTGCTTTCATCGCTTAAAACTACTATACAATGGCAACCACGCCATGAAGACAAAAGCACAGGCAGAGAGCGAAAAAGGAGGAAAGCTAAAGTGGGAAAGCGACAGCAGCAGCTGCAGCAGGGCTAACTTTGTTCTGTCAAGGTCCTTCCGGGTGAGTACTTGAACTTGGACTGATAATGTACGTGCCCTTCATCTTCTGCTTCCCCCGTTAACTTATCTTCCCAGCACAGATACTGGAAGGAAGCTTAGGCTGGCTGCTTTTGCATCAAGGCCAATGAGTAGTATCACTTTTTACAGCAAAAAGCAGCGAGTCTGTGCCTGCTGACAAGTGCAGGGAGAAGGGAGAGTGCTGGGAGGGAAAGCCTGCTATTGCAGCAGATTGATTGCTAGCAGCACTGGTCAAAACACAGATCCAGCTTGCTGGGCATCCTTAAAATCAACAGCTTCTCAACATTTGTTGGAGGAGGCCATCTGATGAACTGAACAGAAATGCGGTTTGCTGCATTCAGACAAAGCTGCAGTTACAGCATCCAAGGGTCTGGGAACTGCCTAGGAAGTCTGGAGTGCTGAGACTTTAACTGGGATTCACTCCTGCATACAGCCATCCTCCTACTAGTTTAGAGCCATCAGCTGTCATGATTAATAGTCTGAAAAAGCTGTAAAAGTTAGAGATTCTGTTCAAATGTGAAATAAGTGAAGTGCTTTAGCCTGGAACCAGACAGACAGGGCACGTCGTATGGTAATTTGTGCAGAGCGCTTCTCTGAAATAGGCACAGCTCAAAGCAAGGCTTTAGACTTGCACCTTTTACAAACATGACCTAACTGTGCTCCTTGGGGTCCACAAGATTTTAATGAGGCGAAAATGATCAAAATGTCATGACCTCTGTTCCTCTTTGTCCTAAATTCTAGATAATGGAAATGAAGCGGAACTTAGCTAGGTTATATTTAGCTGATCACAAAGAATGGACTAGTTTTAAGACAATGAAATAGAAGTTTTAAAATAAAATTCCGTGAGTTCAGAGTAGTTATCCTCCCCTCGATACTTCAAAGAATTAGATTGTATTAACAAGTACAGTTTTCCCAGTGTTGCAATTCATTTGAGTATTAGCCAATTTGTCTTCATTAATGCAATCTCCTAAACGGCTGAGAGGCCGGTTCTTTAGTAACTGCTATCATATAGATATCGATCAGGATCTCACTCATTATCCAGGCACTTTGTCTTTATTAAAAAATATTTACTTATTTGTCTTTATTAAAAATTATTTCTTTATTAAAACATGTTTACTGTCTGTAGGCACAATATACCAGAAACAGTAGTTACACAACAGTGTAGTATGTTGACATTGGCTAAGAAGACAGCCAGAAATGCTATTCAAAGGTGCTTTAGACCAAACAGTCCCAGGTTTCCAGCCAATCTCCTAGCTCATGAAGTAATATCTTCAGCTAGTCCTTACTCACACACAAGTTGACTGCCATGCAGTAACAGCCCTTGCATGTGTAAACTCTGTGAGAAATCAAACGCAAAATAACACTCACAGACATCAGAAAACATTAATCAGAAAGTTCAGTTGTTTTTTTCCTGTCTAAATAGGATCTTTTCAATGTAGAAAAAGAATGAATGCAAAAGCCACTAAGGGCTGTTTCCAAGACTGGTGGATGAGCATGAAAATATTTTAAAAAAAATAAATAAAAGCTAAAACATCTGAAACAGCCCACACGTTCTTGCTGACTTGAGATTTTGCCAAGAAGAAAGTTGCATAATACAGAGCAGTCGACTACATGTGTAATTAGCATCAAGATTCAGCAAAAATTCATATTGTGAAGATGTGATTTTTGAGTTGAAGGTTGCTGAATCTTGCAGCTTTTTTCCAGCTGCTTTGTAATGTTCTCTTATAAATTAACGGCAATTTTCTCAAATAAATTCTGATATATTATTTGATTTCTGGCAATGTGACTAGTACTTTGAAAAAAAAATTACTTTCTTCTAAATAGACTCTATTGCTGAAAATAAGGGAGTTTCACATGCAAGTTACTTGGAAATGCTGGGTGCCTCACATGAGATGATCTGAGCTTGATCTTTCAGGATGCTGAACACCTGCAATTTTCAGCAATTTCAGGCAAGAAACCAGTTCCCTGGATTCAGCTGCTTATGTCGGGACAGACAGCTGTTGTATGGACACTGCATTTTTTCTCCATACAAGGAATGCAGAATATTTCACATATTGGGCTAGAGCGGACTTAAAGTTGCAGAAGAGAGCCCTGGACAGTGCCAGTCACTTCACTGGGATTCAGGAAAATTACCAAATGACAATAGATGAGGATCAGGTATTTTTCTAGAAGTTTTCATCGAGCAAATCTCTAGGCCATAAGTAAATCTTGCTACTTCTAGGTATAAAACTAAACTTAGAGGGTCTGGTTTTTTTTTTCTTTATATATTTTTTTTAAATACTCATTTCACCTTCAAAAGAGGAAGAGGGGGTGTTTCCATTTTTAGTCTGAAATTCTTTGAAGTATTCCTGTTCCATAGAACAGGGATCTGGATAGAATTTGACAAAAAATTAATTCCTTACTTTAGGTTTGGTTTCAGCAATAAAGAAGTTAATGAGATCACATCTGGTTTTGTCCTGATATACGCTACAGCAGTCCACTGGAAACAGCACCATTTGCTTACAGCTTTTCCTTTTATTCCAAACAGAACCTAACCCAACCTGAATAAATGTTCTTAAACACACTCATAGCAAGACTGCCACAGCAGCCAATTCGCAACCCCTGTGCTGATGGTACTTACCCACAGCTCCAGTTAAGAATTGTTTGCAGTTTCATGACAGCTAAGTAATATTCAGACAGACCTTAAAAAACCATTTTCTTTGGCATATGACAGAATGAAGAAACATTACCAAAAATACTGAAAACTTCATTCCACAAGTAACATTTGAACGCTGACACATCTGGAACAGCTGGGCAACAAGTTGTGCGTGTCGAGTTCAGAAAGCAGCTGCTTTTAGCCTTCATTTCGGGCCAGACGTTTGCTCTCAGCCACCAGCATATTCCATTTTGTTTTGTAGCGGCTTCTTCAGTGTTCCCATATGGACAAGCTAAAGAGCTCCAAGGATGTAACAGCAAGTATGTATAATGTTCTCCTGAAGAAATGAAGGCCAGATGTTGCTTTGTTATCTTCATGTGCGCCCTTAAAAAAGTTAAATTGCTTCAGATATATTATTAATGCCAGGTATAGGCAATTTGTTCATTTGCCATTTAAATGTCAACTTTCCAAAGGATGGGAAATAACATTTTAACTGAGGATTCAAACTGAAGTGAGATTAAACTACCCTAGGCTAACTTAAGAAAATAAGTATAGCAAAATCCAGGATCATAGAGACAAAAAGGTATCGTGCAGAAAAGAAATGATGACTCATTTCCGAGATCTGAATGAGTACTATTTCTGGTTTGTTTTATTAGGAAAGAAAAAAACCCACCCACCTTATTGTTACAATATAATGAAAATTTGGCGTAAGAGTTATGCAGCATCACCACTGATTAAAGATCTTCCACTCTGCTGCTTTACTTAACCAGGATATAACTCAAGCCACCAGTCCAAGTACTAGAGAATTTAGTGGATGTATTACTAACAGTATAATCTCTTAACGTTTTTCATGTCTGAACTTGTGGTTACTACATCTAGTGGATCCAGTAGAGTGGGTAATAATTCTTTCCCAGACTGTCCAGTTCGAGTGATTTAGATAAAATGAACTGTTTAAAATTTTTCTGCTTTCCTGAAAATAGAACCTTATTGGATTAATTTTAGGACATATTTATGAGAAAATATTAACTGACGACTACTTTTCCCCCCTCAGTAATAGTACCAACGAGGTTTGAGTTTCAACCGCCTGGTGAGGTCCTTCTCCTTGAGCCAGTCCATGACATACAAAAATTGCCAACACACCAACTATAACTTTTTAAGTAATGTCACTTTATTAAGGGACTTAAAAGAATCACATTCTCTAGTAGTCTTGGAACAATGCAAATAGTGAACAAAAGACAAAAATAGATGTAATTGGTTCTGAAAAGCATGAACATCTGTAGAGAATGTGTTGCATTATTCCCAAGGACTCTTGCTTTTGAAAAAAAGCACGTTCCATATATACAAGTGTCAGTGCAATAGCCAATAAAGCAATCCGAAATATAAAAATATCCTAGATACAAACTTAAAATAGATGTTTGAAGGCTGACAATATCTGTATCCTGATATTTCTGTATCTCAGGAGTATGATCACTGGGGTGAGTTATTCTGATGAGGTAAGAGACAGTAGATGCTCTGTGATAACACAAAGCCATATATATTTTTTTTTTCTGTAAGACACAAAAATAGAGCACCCAATGAAACTGAAAGTCTTTGCTGCAATTGCCCATAGGAAGTGAAATTATAGTCTAAGGGCATTACTACATTCCTTCATCATTTATGTTTGCTGTCTTTGCCAACACTTACACCCACAAAAACTCGTTCGTTCTCCCACGCTCCCCCAGTTTCAATATAAAATGCATGAACTTTGCAGATATACCAAACTGGCAACTGCTTTAAACACAAGCAAGATCTATAAATGTCCAAAAACCACTTAGTCATTCTTTCCTTTATTGGTTGCAATTCCTGGCAGCAAGGCCAGAAAGTGATTGCAAAGCTTGACAGTTGAACAGCTCTCTCCAGAAGGGTTAGGGAGAGAACAGGGTGTGTCCTATTTGCTCTGCCTCCGGTGTTCCAGTGATGCCTCTGAACTTAAACCTCAGCTGGTTGAGCAGTAAAAATCACACTCCTTTGCTCTACGTTGTGGATGGAAAGGCTGGGGCTACTGTTCCCAAAAAAAAAAAAAAAAAAAAAAAAAAAAAAGAAGGCTACATAGTCAAACTTTCAGCTGGATGCTGCCTGCCTGTATCGTGATTCATTTTTCCTTCAGCCATCTCTTTCACTGTGACTCTCCAAGCTCTGTTGCTAAATCCTGCCTATTTCTTTACTTTCCAAAGAAAATAGCAAAATGACAGATAGACAGACAGTGTGCTCTATGTCTCTCTGTCAAAGAGCCCCAGGAAGAAGTGGCAGTAGAGCTGGGAGTGGCAGACAAGTACAACGAACACTAACTTCTACTTAGGAGGGGCAAAAATAAAGAGTTAATTTCAAACTGTGTGTCAATCTTGAGCACTCCTCTATGGTAAAGCACAATGAATTATATAGTCTCTGGTACGGCAATATTAACTTGAACAGGATATGATTTGTCTGATAAAAAAGCACAGAAAGAGCTGGCAGTCATCTTAACGAAACTTGCCTTACCACTTATGGCACACACATGCTCTGAAGTACACAGCAGTTGCCTAAACCTTTACAGGATTTCTTAGCTTTACATCTTCAATTCCAAAGCTTTCCCTTAAATATTTTCATTTTTTATCATTCTTTTCTAAGCCTCTTTTGTCTCAGGCAAATTCAGACAGCTGTGTGAGATGGAAAAGTGAAGCTAGTAACATCTGTAGTATGATGCCACTTGACAAATTATTTCAGGTTTTCTTCCAGTTTTCTGGAAGATGCTTTGCAGATATCAAAGCCTTGAGGAATCATCGTACTTCTCTCCTTAACCCCACTGAATTACTGCAAATACTGAATTACTCCTCACCACACCTTAGTAAGACAGGCTTAGTAAGAAAGGATTAGAACAATCCTTCTATTACTTCTCAAGTAAACAGGCAGGGAACAGAGGCACAGAATGACTAAGTGATTATTCCAACACCATGATACAAGTCTGGGAGAGTCAGGAGCTGAACCTGTATTTCTTGCGTCTCGGTCTCAGGTTGTCTTTGTGTTCTGTGTTGCAGTCTTATTCTTTCCCGTAGAGGAAGACTGGAATCTCTTAAGAGTTTGTCACTGCTACTCTGGTGGACAGGTGATGTTGCCAATGAGTTAGGAATTGTCGCATTCCCCACATCAAAAGCTGGAACACAGTATGAGATCCGTTTGCTGGAAGAAATACTAACCATACAGGTCCTTAAGAACATCAACATTTATTTAATATGATATAAAAGAAATGGGATATGAACATTCGTATTTGAACAATAATAAGTGGCTTCTTATACTTACATCGTATGTGCTCATTGTATAATATATACACAATGAACATAATTACATTTGTACACAAACTAAGTACTGGATTGAAAACCTGCTTATTGCTGTACACACCCTAACCCAACAAAGAAAAAGCCCAGTACCTCAAAATACCTACACTCCTTTTTATTTAAGAAAAAGTAACCACTAACATTAATGTCTATGTCGACAGAAGTGTGGCAGTAACTGCTGACGCTGCAACCTGACCGAGAAATAATTACAGCAGAAACAGGACATATTTTTACTAAGCAATAATAAAAATGGCACATTTTAAATATATCTATATGTATATATATATAAAAATTTTACAAATAAAATGTTAAAACAATAATTCATAGTGTTTAAAAAGTGTAAAACAAGGTTTGGTGGTGATATGTAAAAGTAACCGAGTTATGTATGTAGAAGAAGTAAATAAGTAAACTTATATGATCCATAATGAAAAGAACATTAAATTCTGGAGAATACCAAATAAAGTTCTGACCATAGGCTGCACATTAAAAAGAGCCGTTATTTTGTGTGCACAGAAATCATAGCAGCAAGCTGGTATCAGGAGAACGAGCTGAAGGTTGTTGAGTGTACATGTGGGCCATTTAAAGCTCTCTTGGAATAAACATTTTCCAGGAAGTGATAAAATGATGCTCTGTGGCCAAAAGCATCAGAACTATGAATTTCATAGATTTAAAATATACTGTACAATATCTTCTCATATTTTCATAGGTCAGGTCCATACATCTCAGGCATGAATTGTTTCAACAGAAGCCATTAGTGCTGAAAGACAGACACAGATTACATTATTTTAGCAACAACAGGATACTGTATAAAGCAACTCCCAGGATTAAACACAGCAAGGAATTTCTGACCTCATCCTAGCAGTAGTTATCAATGGTGCAGAACATAATAAAGTATTTTAGAAATCAGTTGTTTCCAAAATCTGTTTTCTTGATGAATAATACTACTGTCAAGGTATTCTGACAGCAAGAAGCAAAGGCAAGCTGTTTTTCAAATTTACACAACTTTGTATGAGAGCTGGACATTTCTGAGTTTTATCCTATTGTGCGCGGCCAACTTCCAAATATTCTTCATATAAAACTGGTAATAATAGCACAGACCTAACTGCTCTTAAAAATGACAGGCACGGTTTGAACAGGGACGCAGCATTGTTCAGCTACTGCAGTGTAAGGGCAGCATAGCTGTAAGGTGTTCGGAAGTTCGAGTGCTCCACCCACAGCTTGCTGCAATCTGGTAATTGCTGAAAGGACTTCTATAAATAGCTTTTACCAGGTCGTTAGTGAACACGTTTCTGAGCTTTGGATCCAGCTGCTGTATAAAACTTCATTATCCCTCCATTACGCAGTGTAAATGTAATGCTTAAAATGTAACAATGTTAGCACTACACATCCTGATTTGTCCCTGCAAAGCAAGAGCCACAAGTGACAGAGAAAGTAGCTAAAGGGTTTCTTCTCCTTAGTCCTGCGATGTCCTGTGCCACCAATCTCTGACTGCCAAATTCCCCTGGCACGGTGCCAAGAGTATCATTTTACAAGCTGACCGTAAAAGCTCAGCACAGGTATGACCTCATTATTCTCTTTAATTTACCACACATTTTCCAGACGCTGCCTGAAAAATTTGGTCGTGTACGGACAGGGCCAATGCCACAGCTCTGAAGTTCCCTCTGCTGCAGCAGATTTCTGGCATCTAAGAGACACTAAGTTCTCACATGCTGGAAGACCTGTCTTTCAGCAAAGTGCCATGCTCTGGACTACTGGGCAGGCAGCCCCAGAAGGTGAGGGGCAGGAAATACTGCAGGCAAACAGCCTGTGCTTCGTCCATGAATTTGTTTTGGAGCCCCCAGGAAACAACCAGCAGAGGCATCAAGTGCAGCAAAGAAATGGGGAATGTCTATGCACACTGTTGAATGCTTTTTCCAGCTCAATTCAAATACTAACCAGACAAAATAGATGTATTTTAAGATCTGGATTTATTTTTTCATTACAGTGAGGCATGTGCAAGCCCAGCATTAGTTTTACGAGTGCCATCTCAGATGCACCCTTCAAGCGATTAAGGCCTATCTGTAGAACGGTACTTAACGAGGAAATGTTGCAGCTACAGCTGCCTGTGAGGATACTCCAGGCTGTGGGATGTCACGGCTTGGGCATCAAGTTACAGAGCAGATCACTATATGAGCGCTTCCCTTTTGCTGGTCTCATATTTAGCATAAATCCTTAAAAAATAAATTAGCTGCTCATGGGAGTTGATGACAAGAGCTGAAAGCAACTTAATGCAATTGCTAATAAATTTCTGGTGAAGTTACAGCTTGCTTCCCCTTCCAAGAGAGATGTGCTGTGCCTTTGGGCAGAATCCAGCAGGGCAGTTTCAGTTTCACTACTGACCTGAAACTGAGTTGATAGGGTAATGTTTGTCCTATTTAAAAAGAAGATGCCTGGTAAATGCAAGTGTATTTGTATTTTCAGTGAAACTGAAAAACATTAACACAGATCAGTGTTTCCAAAAAACTGAATAATCCCACTTATCTTTTTTAAATAGTTCTCCAGCAAAACTTTTGAATAAAAGTTATTTTTTGGTTTTGTTTTTAGTTTACTGCCCACAGTTCACATAAGAAAAGTGTCTGTGATGAGTAATAAGTCTAATTTTGCTAAGATGAAAGCTTGGCAGTGGAGATTGGGACATCAGATGAAAAAATGTATTTTCAGATCTCCTCACGCTAAATGACTGAAAACGCCTCAATTTTAAAGTTTTCTTAACTTGCATTAGCTGTGGCATTTAACACTACCACTGAAACAAAGCTCATTCTTTTAATAGAAAGTTTATTCAAATAGGTACTTCCTGACAACAAAAAAATGTGAGTTGATTTAAACGCTGGTAAAGTGATGAAGCATTCACACAGATATCCTATTCATTTCTTTAAACACTTGTATAAACAAATACATGTATATTTCCGTTTGCCTCCATTAAGAGTGTAGTAAGTACAGGTAGGAAAATGTAAGGCTAGCCTAACTCATGCTTTCTACCTTGATTCCTAGAAGAAATCACCTACTATGACAAGGGAAGAGAAGCTGTATCTCTACAGAAAGAAAAAAAAAAATATTTATTCCACCCTCATTTTTTCCTTTCCTGTTTGTCATGCCTCAGCCATCTAAGTCCTAAGCCATGACCATTTTGGGCCATTAGACCATTCCCTCGTACTGACCACTAAGAGGTCTAGCTCTGGGTGCCTGTCACCATGACTGAAGCATCAAGATTAATTTGTGCCTGAGCACTGATGCTCATACCTTGACTGAGTGTCTGCTTTGTAACACCTTAGGTCTTCCACCTAATTCAAAGGGCTATTATCTTGCCAGTTGTGGAGAATGTGCTTGATAAGCCAATTAGTCCTTTCTCTTTCTACTTGGATAGTGAATACATGACTTGCAAGCAAATCAATACATGCATTTGTTTTGTTTTCCAGTCCGTTTATATTCAACATTGCGGGCAACTCTGTCTTGCAAAGTATTGTCTACAGATGTTTCTCAGAAAAACACCTGGGATACATATACTTAGAAAAATAATAGGAAAATGACAGGAGGAGTGGAAAAAAAAAATACGTACTTCTCTGTAACTATACACACATGAAATGTGATCCTTCTGTGAGCTGTGTCTGTGTAGATGGAGCTGGTGACAGTGACGATTCTGGTGAAGAAGGCAAACTTTTCGCTGCAAGTCATACAGCAAGATAAACAAGAATGCAAGTTACAAGGCATGATATCATGACATAATAAACCTAAGCTTGAAAATCATCATTTCAAGCCATAGTAAGTATAAGCAGAACCAAATGGAAGTTACATAATGATTTAAAACCTGATCAGCACAATAATCACAATTTCAGGGGAGAGCATAGCTGTTCTCAAGAAAGATCATTATTCAGACCTATAAATGCGTAGCAGAACACCAAAGGAACAAATAACAGACATGTGAATGCTGAAGTGTTACTTTGCAAAGAGAGAAAGAAAAAAAAAGAAGTAAAATTTAACCAGTTGGGATACTCCCAGACCCACCTTAATATCCCAGCTCAGATGAACTAAGCATTTTTTATTCTGCTGAGGACTATAAAATGTATTTTCAAGGTCTGGTTTTGATTATCAAGTCACAGAAAAAGGTTTGCTGACTGCACTACAAAGGTCCAGGTCACTTTTTATATCCATAAATTGAACCATTTGGCTTTCTTAACCATTCCCATCACCAAGTATCCTCATATCATCTTAAATTCTACCTTCTGCCTCCCCTACACACTCTCTTTTTCCTTTGCAAACAACAACTTTGCTTTATTCCACCCTTCTCTTCTTGTAATGCAGCACACCCCCAGCCAGCTCATGTTTTCTGTTTCTTCGTCTTTTCTTACCCTGGAAAACATGACCGAACCTGGGGTGTTTTACTTGCTAGTTCAAAATCCACTAGGTATATCGGAAACTTTCAAGCATTCCTCAATCTTGAGCATGCCTGAGGCCACAAGGAGGTAGGGGTAAATAATCTATACATATCCAAGATTCAGATGCTGTTCTACAAGACGAGTAGGGAAGCATTTGCTCCAACCAACAACTATAGTATGACACAATTTCTGGCAGTAGTTATTTAACTACCTGGATTAAATGCAACCGAAAATCTACATTACAACCTCAGAAAAATGGAATATCTGTAGTTGTCTTCTGGGAGACTATTTTCCTCTGTGTTATAAAATTGTACACTTCACATCTAGACTAGCTCAGCATTTTCAATTCACGAGGGTTTTGGAGCATCAAAAGACATAATCAAAAGGAAATAAAGTTTTACATAGGTACTGTATAAGTTGTGCTTCAAACTCTTTTCCATACCTGCTGCTGCCTGATTTCCTTTTGAAGACTGTGCTGCTAACTCAAATGAAGACATAATCCCTTGTTGTTCTTGAACACTAACTACTTCACTTTCTTCTGAGCTGGTTTTTGGTTTGTGGTTTGTAACTGTGGTCACACTCTGCAGGCTGGTTAAAAAAAAGGATAGTGTTTAGAACTCCCTCTAACATAATTTCAGGTGTTTACCACTAAGTATAAGAGTTACAATTTAATTTTCTTCTGTTAATAGAAAAAAGTTACAACTTAAAAGTTTGTCTCATATGTTTTGAAACCCTTCTACTGCCTTGTAAAGTTAGACTTAAAAGTAGTACTGTAAACTGACTTCCTTTCTCTTACATACTCATGCAGATTCCAACTGCGTGGTATCGACTCTGCTGAAGAGTGCTATGGAAAATTTATGACCTAATGTAAGAATTCACTTAGGGTCTGCACTTCAACTTACACTGAAGTGATGAATCCTTCAAGAGGAATAACCAAGACATAGTATTACTCTAGTTGTGCAGTGCTCCAAAATAGCGAAGTCAAAGTTAAAGCAGGAGATACAGAATAAACTGGTTAGTCCATTTCTAAACATCAGGGGTAAAGAGCTTGCTATGGACGCCCTGGCCGAAGCTTTCGTACTAAACTGATACAAAGCTTGAAGTGACACTACAAAATACATTTTGCATCCCAAAGCAAGGATTATGAAGGTGTTCTGTTCATAACTCGGGCAATAACTGAAAATGAACATCACCCACCAGCTCATCACCTCTTACTGAACTCCCACAGCACTTCGGTCTCTCACTAGGTTTCTCTATATGTAAACCACTCAAAAACATATATATATATACCTTACAAGTATTTATGGCAGTATTTCATTAGTTGCTGGTCCATTCAGCTAAGAAATACAATATGCAAGTTTAAAATACTCTCTGAATATCTTGGGGTTTTTTTACCTTATATCAACATCATGTGTTTCTTCCAATGTACTATTTTTCTCCTTTTCTGCTTTCTCGTCATTATTCACTTCTTTTGAGTCAGATACAACATGTGCATCTGATAAAAGATCGTCAGTTTTTGTCAGCTATAAAAAAAATGAAATCATGAAACAAAAAGCTGTAACGCATACGAAGTGGCAGATAAGAAATACAGCATCAGGAAACAGTTTTATTAACAGACAAATTTTGCCATCATGTATACTTAGTAACTCCGAATTACATAACCTAAGAAATTTTTATCAATACCATTCAGGTGAATAGAGTTATCCTGAAACCTGTACCAGCGCCAATGGGCAAGGCTTGGCTTAATAACTTCCAGAACTTATCTGAACTCTTTCGACTGCAGCCTGCCTATTTTTTCACGCTATCCTCCTCTTCACAATGCAAACAGAGATTCCAACTACTGGAATATATTGCTGAGAAGGCTAAACACTGCTTTTAAAGGTCTCATTAAATATAACCAATATAAGCGTGCCACATAATAATTTTCCTTTAAAAGATGTGCATACTTAGTAAAGCAACAGACCCTCAATAGAACATGTTTTTAAAGAACAGATGTTTATTATTTGATTTATACCACTGTCCATCAGACATATGTTTAAAAAAGCTAAATAAAAAATAGAAAAACAAACATAAAAATGAAGGAGGAAAAGGAAAAATGGATGATTAATTAAAGAATATGGACAGAAAAGAAGAAGAAAACCCTCTACACAAGATTTAAAAACTGTATTAAACTATAAGCAGGATATGATTATGTAAGAAACAACTCCAGTAATCTATTCTTCATAGCCAGTCTCATTTTGCTGTGTGTTCAGGGCACTTCAGTAAAACACAAAGGTAACTCATTACAAAGTGAGTCTATCTTAAAAAAGAAAATCCAGTGACCAAACAGTACAAACTACAGTTACTGCCTGCTTCCATGTACAAACTGTTGTCAGCTTTGTTCTGCTTCCTGTGAACTATTTGATGTTTCCTGTAACCTATCTGATGCTCTACAGCCAACAAACCAAAAAAGTCAGGTGTATTAAATGACTCTTAAAAACTACACTGAGATATCTTAAGCAATGAATAGTTCAATGGTTATTATTTAAAGATGCATTAGTATTGGTTTTGTTTCCAAAGAAGACCAAACTTCTGCACTTTTCCAATTAATCAAGCAATCAAGACAGTAACAGATAAGTAAGATGAAATTTGCAAGACCATATGCAAGAAGATTCAGTATCTCTACTATAGACAGATCTGATACAATTTTGCGCTGCTTTATAAAATATTTGTTATATCCCAAAAGAAATGTAAATCATCTAAGCAAAAGGAACTGGCTCAATTTCCCATACTGTGCTGTCTGATGCTAAAAATACTTTTCTACTGCAAGATGATAAACAGTTCAGTAAGGCACTGTTTGTTACCTCTTTAGTAAAACCTGAAATATATTCTTGTTCTCCACCATGTTTTAGTTGCGCTATTTCTTCTCCGGGACTTTCATTATTTTGTTTCAAATTGTTTTCTTTACTGGTGCTCTCCAATTCCTTCATGTTACTAGATACAGTATCATCCTTTCTTCGATTCTGTGAAACAAAATGGATAGAAAGATGTATTCTTATGATAGTTATCACAGTCTCAGTTCTGTTCTCTGAGTGTGATAAAAAAACCCCAACAATAACTTAAAAAATCTTAAGTATACCACATTGTAATAAGGGAAAGGAAAATTGTTAAGAACTTAGAATTTTCAGCCTGCCTAACAATTATTTTCTCTCTAAGATTATTATACTTTCTGCACCGCTGTCCTCTCTCCCTCTGATCTCCAGCATTCCTGTTAGTCACCTTTATCTTCTGAAATTTCATTAATATTTAGCTCAGTCACATGCAGTCTTAGTATCATTCTTATTGGCATTCATAAGTATCATTTTTTTAAAAAATAGCTTCTCGTGATTAAGAAAAAAAGTATGAAAATCTGCTCTTCCTGCAAAATTCACGGTGCACGTGTATACACCTTCTCCAGCTACGCTGAGTATCTTCCAAGCCTGTGCTCTTAACTCATTTAACAGAGGACAACGTAGCATTTGATAATGGCAGAGGATATGACTTATTTCTTTAAAAAATAATAATCTGTTGTGCAGAGAATAATTTAATATAAAATTCAGAGGAAGGATTGTAGAGGTGACTTAAGATGGCAAACTGCAGACATTGTGCTGGCAGAGTATCTGACTGAACTGAAGAGAGGCTCATGCAAGTCCTATCAGAGCAAGTACTAGGGCTGAGAAAAATACGAGCCATGAAAGCAGTAAACCTTGTAGCTGAATTCCTGTGATTTAGCACATGCTCTCTGTTAAGAGGAAATTCCATGTAAGTCATTTCACAAATCACTCTTTACTTCCCTAACTAAAGTATGCACCCATATCATACACTTGTCCCAAACACTAACAATTGTGAAACAACTTCCTTTTTATATTTTGGTAATCACTTAAAAATTACACAGTCGGCTGTTTATAAAATCCTTTTCTCCTCCAATTCTTAAATAACTGAAACCCATTTGAAAAGACATCCAGCAGTTAATGCTATTGCATCATTTCTCTCTATAAAAATCAATAGGCATAGAAACTATGCTTTTAAAAATTAGAGCTACAACTACAGTGCAATGCCTCATCTTCGAGCTTTCTGCCAGATAGCATTCTGAAAGAATTCAGGTTGTGACAGAAAAAGTGATTTTGTAGCATGGACTAGCTAAATACTCAATTCAGATACGTTCTCATTCTATAAATTTCCTACCATTCATGTGGCACTGACTTCACACAGAAGAGTGAAGAATGTGCTGACAAGAACAAAATTCCTTCGAGTTCTGCAGAGCAAGTAGTACCTGCAGAGTACTTGCTCCCTGTGTGCTGGCTCACTAGGTGTGACACAAACCTGACTACACCTTCCTCATGTATGAAGTGATACCACAGGAAAATTGGTAAAGTTCAAACACCTCTGTATAAACTACCAAAAACCCCTTTGCTTTGCATGTGCTCTTCTTGAGAAAGACACTGTTAATCAAAAATATTTTTGAGGAGCCCCCTTCATTTATAGCATTTATGATGTCATCCCAAATACAGATGCTCTAATACCAAGGCAAAACTTAAATTCAGTGTCTTCTAGGGGTCCAGTGTTGTTGAAAGAAAAGTAACTTTTGTGTAGCTCTGAAGGCAGTTTAGCAAACCTAAAACTTATTTGGAAATATGTGACTTCTTTAGAGTGCAATACATTTAATTTGGCCTTGGAAAATCAGATGCTAAGGTGTATACGAAACATAAAAGAAAGGATTTCCAGGTATGTGTAAAAATCCCAGTGTGGTCTGAGGAAAAAAGTATGCCAGAAGAGAAGGAAAAAAACCCCAACAAATGATAACTCCACAAAACATTTGAAAAAGAAAATTAATTCTCAGTTGTTAGAATGTAGTATGCTGTCTAACATCCACTACCCTGAATCTATTTGATATTTTTGTCCTGAAGTGGTGTGGGCTTTTTTGCTTGGTAGTTGGGTTTTGGATTTATGGATATTTTTCAGATGTATACACAGGATAGTATTTCTTGGTTAATGACAAGTAGTCAGATTTTCCCCCTCTCTCCCCACCCATCATGATTTAATAAACTCACTCCTTTCCCTTAACTGTTTAAGAGTGAATGAAAACAAAAGCGAGGGCTCTATTCCTATGTATTTATGGGCTCAAAAACCATAGCAAAAAAGCACCAGTTAAGTGCTATCATCATAAATATACATTCCTACCTAAAAATGTTACAGATGTTTGAATATATTACATGGCATAAGAATCTTCATAACTTATACATCAACTGAATCATGCTTCTCCCAGATGATGCTTTTAGTCACAGAGCTCGCATTTTCATGTTGTTTGCCAAATTTGACAAAAAAACCCGATGCAAAAACCCCATCATGATGCATAACTAAACATATATATATTTGAACTATCTATTTTAGTGGGCTGGTTAGCTCAGTCAGTTGAGCGTGGCGCTAACAACGCTAAGGTGGCAGGTTTGATTCCCGTTCGGTCCTCATGTGTTGCCTAATCTAGTCAAGAGGTGGCGTCCCTGGCGGCAGGGAGGCTGGATTAAAATGATCTCTAAGGTCCCTTCCAGCTTAGGCCATTCTATGATTTTCCAAAAGGACAAAGATTATCTACTGTCATTAGGTTATCAAGGGTTAGGGCTGGGACGGCCACTAAACACTGACAGATGAAGTTTGTCTTCTCCATGTCTCTTGTGTGAAACACTATCGTGTGATTTTGGAGAAAGAATGATTCTGTAGCTTTTATTTTTTTAATTGGATGCATTAAAGTTTTTCAATAACGTGGGTCCCACCTGTGCCAGTTTGAATGGATTATCTCTGATGAATGACAGACTCTGTGAAGGAGACTGGTCTGAAATGCCAATAATATTGAGTCCTTTCCTTTTCTCTCTCAGGCAAGCTTGTTGGTGTCTCTTGATTCTTTCCATCTGTTCCTCCACAGTCATTCGAGGCCGAGTGCTTTCTGCAAGACACAGCTGCTCCACTGCACTTCTTGGTCTTTCCTTAAATGGAAGAATATATATATGTATATATATTTGGTTTTAAAAAGCAAGATTCTAAACTGTTTAGCTTTCCAGAAAAGATCATCTAATGATTTACTAAAAAGCAAAAAAATAGTGGGCAGGTAAAGATCTCCCATGTATGTGAAGAAAGCACAAGAACCAACTATTAATAAATGAACATTGAAAATTCAAAATAAAAGGAATAATTTGCTTTTTTGAACAGTGACATTATTGCCATCAATGATAAACATTAGGAGAATAGGTAAGTGCTCTTTCAAAACCATCTTATCGAGTTGAAACAATTTACCAAATGTTATACAAGAGAAAAAACCAAGTTACTTTACTGAAACAGACACATAATCAAACTATAATGATGTAGGACATTTATAGTAGTTGATCTAATGTCATTTCTGCCTTTTTATTTCAAGAAGAACTACAGCTGAGCATCATTTAATGGCAAGTGCGGGCTGAAACAAACTGAAATGGCCTCAAGTTGTGCCAGGGCAAGTTTAGATTGGATATTAGGAAAAATTTCTTCACCAAAAGGGTTGTCAGGCATTGGAATAGGCTGCCCCGGGAAGTGGGGGAGGCACCATCCCCGGAGGGGTTTAAAAGATGTGTAGATATGGCACTTAAGGACATGGTTCAGTGGTGGACCTGGCATCACTAGGTTAATGGCTGGACTCAATGATCTTCAACCTAACCGAGCCTATGAATTTATCAGCACTTAAAAATCTGTAATTCTAATCATTATATTATTCCCAAAATAACAACCACCACTTTACCTACTCTGTTCTTGAAATTCACTGATGTTCAGATAGTTCTATACTTTGTATAACAAAGAAAAAAGTACTTCTGGCTAATCAGCTGTATTCAGTACATTCACAGCAATTGATTTCACATCTAAAAAGTAGCATTCTTTCTCCAGTCAACATTCTTTGATTTTCTCTTTTCTCCTGTTCCTACAATTTTTCCTCTTATTCATGCTACAACTACGGCAAAACCTTTCCCCCTTTTGCTTGAACTACCCATAAACCTCTGTCTTCAACTCAAAGACTACAGGATTCTCTAATCTGAAATGCTTATTACCCATATATTGCTTATTGTATCCTTATTTTCTAGTTGCTTTATTTTTGTACTAAATAATTTTAGTAATACAATGAATAAAACTAATATTTGTTACACAAAAGCTGTTGAAGTGCCCCTTTCCTAAGACGTCTTCTATCCTTTCAACTTAAGTGTAAACCTCAGTAGCTTACCTGATTTATCATTACCGTTTAGTTCTTGCCCAGTTTGAGTGTAGTTAAATCTCTATGAAGTTCAACATACAGGACCTTTATAATTTTGTCATTCTTTCTACCACTGTCTCCATACTGTCTCCATTATCCTAGTATATTTTTATACCAGTGAATTCTATGTAAGGAAAATTAAAAATATAACTACAACTTTCTGAAGTAACTACAGAAATTAAACTTTAAAATGATCACATCACTATCCATTAATGCTCAAGGTTATTTTAAAGTACCGTTCTTAGATCTATCTTCTTATTCTTCCTCAAAGTGACATAGGATGCTATTGTTGAAGACTCTGGTGTTGGCGATTTGGTCCTGGGTGGTACAACTCCCACAGGAAAATGTGAGCCTGTGAAACAGTAAAGCAATATACTAAGTGCTATGCAAAACATTGCCAAAATTGTTTACTGCTCTCTAGAAAGCACATGTTGTCAGACTTGGAAGCTATTCTTCAAAAGACAGAAAAGATCTTAATGCCTAACTGTCATCTGTTAAGGTGTGCAGACAGATGACGACCCCCTGGCCTGAGGTTTAGCTAAATGAATAGAACATGGGAAACTACTGCACGTGGCATGAGAAATTGCTGGACATAAAAATACAAACGTAAGAATTCTGTCTGTGAGAAACAGATAGAAGTTAGATAGAGCTATGTGGAATGGCTAGTTCTCACAGATGTTTAAGGAGGTATTATGTGAAAGATGGCCAGAGCCAGACTTCACAGCTAACTGGACAGCTGTGCTGGGGATATTTTGTGGAAAAGAGTTTGCAAGGCCAAAAAAGTGCCTGTGTAGCCAAATAAGTGCTCTCAGTTATGGTCAAGCTCGCCTAGATGATGGTGTTGAACATAAAAAATTTAGCAAAAGTGGGACCAACGAACAAGAAGTAATTATGAGTGGGTTGTTTATTTGGAAAGAAACAAAGGCTGCAAAAGGAACGGGGCAAGGGTGATGGGAAAGAAGAGGCATGGAACAGGAGAGAGGAGGGGGAACAAAAGGGGCCAGCTTTGCATCAACAAGCTGTTTGTATGCTACTCTGACCGAGCTCTGTGCTTAGCCTTACATTCTTATTAAATCTCATTCTTATATATCTGAGAGGTGGGTGTCAAGAGGAAGGGGACAATCTCCTTTCAGCGATGCCCAGCAATAGAACAAGAAAAAATGGGTTTAAGTTAGAACACAGGAAGTTCCACCTCAACATGAGGGGAAACTTCTTTACTGTGAGGGTGAGAGGTTGTGGAGTCTCCTTCTCTGGAGACTTTCAAAACCCACCGGGACGTGTTCCTGTGTGGCTGCCCTAGGGCATCCTGCTCTGGCAGGGGTGTTGGACTAGATAATCTTTCGAGGTATCTTCCAACCCCTGACATTCTACGATTCTATGACTCTATGATTACGTATTTTCCATGCGAGTGCACTTTCCCTTCTGTGTATGAGTGTGGGAGTTGCTAGGGATCTCTAAGCCAGGCTAGCTTGCAAGTGGGAGACAGCTACAGAGAGATCATACGTCTGGGGCCTATGACGGGGAAGACTGCAGGTCTGTGCGCTGGCAACAGGAGGGACCACAGGTGTGAACATGCTGCCGGGGGAACCTTCTGTCTGTGAGATGCCAATGAACTTTAAACAGGGCTAGATGGCAAGCAGAATACAAGGTGCGGGAGCCAACTGTCCAAGAGACTTTAGGTATAGGATTCAGATATTGGAGATACCAGAGGTACTGAGAGTTGATGGATGAAGACACATAGGTCCTGCCAGCTCTTGGAGGGACTTGTTTGTGTGCACGCACACATGTGTGCTCACACCCGCACATGATCAGCCAGCACGCTTTGAGCCTGGTTAATCGGTGAGTGAGAATGGGATCACGCTGTCTGTGGTGTCCCACTTTGTGCAAGGGCGGGTCTCGTTTACTCGTTGCCGATAACAGCACCGGTCTCAAGCCTGCCTGCGTTCTGTTGTGGGCAGCAGCTGCGGCTCTGCTTGTGCGTAGCCGGGCTGCGAACTCTGCCTCGCAGCTCGCTGTCAGGAGCTGAGGATATCCTCTGTCCCAATGCCTACTATGTTCAGTCCCTCCTAACCATATCCATCCCTCTGTTTTACTACTTAGAGAAGCCCTGCCAAAACGTAATTAAGCTGGTAGAAAACTGATGTTAAAACTTGCCAAAATATATAGATATAATTAAGTAATACAAGCTTCGTTTTTACTTCTTGAGATACATGCAAGAAACCAAACTATTACAAATATTGTTTCCTTGCTAATTTTGCCTAAAAAATAGATACTAAGTCTTCTGTGATCACTAAATCACTTCTCCTTGTTTATCCTGGGCTTGCACAGATTTTAAAGGAGGTATTGACTTGGGGAAGACTCAACTTTTTCTCTAAATTGTTTGATGGGCTGACAAAATAGTCTGGAGGTATTTGAATGCCAAATCCATCATTCAAAACAAAATCTATAAAGCAACAGCTTCTATCCTTTAGACATAAAAAGGATAAAACACAGCAGAAGTCTCTTATCCTTTTGTGCCACTTTTATGTACCACTCAGGTCATAAATATCCCTCTGTTCGCAGACAGCTGTAAGGGTTGCTTTACATAGTCCCATCAAAACATTTCTGTTTGATTGTTGGCATTTGAAAAGAGAGGGAAATGGCTCACAGGAGAAGTGTCTGCTACAGCAATGTGCACAACGAACTAGAAAGACATTTTTAAATTTCCTCTGAAATTGGCTAAGTTTTAGAAGCGCCCTCAGTAGGAAACTACGTCATTTAAGTATGACTTCTTAAAACAGCAAGAAAGAAATACTGCAGAGGTGAGCTGCATTTGAATCTGTTTCCTTTTCAGCTTATAAATTGTTACAACAGAATGGCATAAAAATGTTTGTTGAAACAGCATATGGTTGTAATGCCATATGCACTATAGAGAAAAACCAACCAACCAACCAGGAATAGTTTTATTTTCCCTACTGCACTGGGATTCTTATTATAGGTGAATGCCCAGAACAAGAAATATCCATTAAGAAATTCACACACTCAAAAGCACGGACTGGATGGTAACACACAGCTATGATGAACGCATTTTACCCTGCTGTTTAAGAAGATAAAAAACCTCTTGCTGCAGGCTATCACTGCCTCTCTCCTCCATCCTTAAATATTTATATTAGAAGAATTTGTATTATTGCTCTCCTTTACTGAGGACTGTTCTTCTACAAATGGACATAATAAAATTAGGTAAATAAATTACTTCTGTCTTTACAGAATAAGACAGAAAGCAGACTGGAGTGCTCAAATATATTGGTTTGCTTTACATAGTCAGAGTAGGCTTCCTCATACTGTCTTGATAATTTCTTTCCCTTTTGTCATAAATTACTATAAATAATCTGGAACACCACAGGTCAATAAAACCTAGGCATGTTGTCAAAAAGGCATCTTCCTCAATTTAGGTGGTTGATGATTAGCAAATGGCAGGCTAAACCCTGCATTTTTCACAACCAAGCTGAATGGAATTTACTATCTATCTTAAGTGAACATTACACCTCAGCAAATAGCATAGTGAATCTGAATTAACTAATTGTCTGGTAAGTGCAAGCTTAGTTATATCATATATCATAGGGCCCTTCACATTTTTTACACCCTAACTGTATGCTAAACTTAGTTGTAAAAACTTTCATTAATGTTCTGATGAAAATGATGTCCTATTATGATTATAGTTCTTGGCCAAATTCTGGCATCATTGCACTAGTCCTATGTACATGCTTAGTCCAACTATGAGCAGAGGAGGCAGTGATCTTACTGGTACTGGAAACACCAACTGTTACAGTAAAAAGAGAGGTAAGTCTAGTTACTTTTTCTAAAAGCTCTTAATATGTTTTTTGTGAGGTGTTCAAGCTGCTTTTTCTGAAGTCACCTTTAACAAACTATTCTGTGTGTTTTAACAAACAGAATTGAGAAGCACTTCCTGGTAAAAGACTCTACCAAGCAATTAGGAGCTTTTATGGAAGCTAGATGAAGAGAAGAATCTGAAGCATTTAGCAATTGCAAAGACCTTTATTGTCTGTACACTCCAAGGTCATGATCATTATTCCTATTATATCACAGGACAGAAGGCAATTCAACAATTACAAGATTAAAAAAAGAAAAAGACATTGTTTCCCTGCCTTATGAGAGCCTGAAAATTCTGTGGTGCTGCCTTTTTGGACGTTCCAGTGACATAACATAGGGAGCTTGATTCAAAAACTGAATAATTGTTCAAGGGCAAGAACATAAAATGGGTAATTGTTCAAGGGAATGGCGTGTGGGGAATGTGAGTGATGTGATTAGACATGGTGTCAATAAGGATTTCAGGGTTGTTGGTGAGTGTAATGTTTGATTTTTCTGCGGTGTAATTGACTGAAATCTTTCTTGTCATATAATTAAATCATTATTTTATCGTGGAAGCTGTTTCATCATATTAAGAAATGAACAGGCTACAAAAATTCGAAAGATTATATAGCTTCTGCAACAGCTAAAGCTATGTATTCTGTATGAAAAAGGCTGAAAGGCTGTAAACATTATGCCTGGGGACAAACCTTTAGCAGTAGATTCCGATTCTGAAATTTGTTCTGTTTTTTCTTCACCGTTAGACTCATCTACTTCTGCTACTGTAGTTAACTCCGGTTCACTCTTATAAAGCCTATAATCAGGACCCTGGGGAACGCAAGTTATGAGGTAAATAAACAGGCATTTTTGTACAAGCATTTGTGTCTTAAGACTCAACACAGTTATTTTGTGATAGCTCTGCTCTCACTTTAAGAGCTGTTCCACTGTTCAAGTGCCGTTGCAGTAGTATGGCTTTGTAGTTAGATTGAGTAACCACAGTTGCAGGCTTTCAGAAATTACAGAAAAAAAATTGACACAAAAACGCGGAGGTGTTTTTTGTTTTTAAAATGACCTTCAGGAAACAAATTTGTATAAAGCTTTAGCAAAAACTGATTCTGAGCCTCGAGTTTTATAAGAACTGTGAGCAGAAGAATCGAATTTTCTGAAATTTACCCAGATACAAGCATTTAAGTCTTAAGACATTTTATATATGTGCAGAACACGACAGGAAAATGTGAAGCACAAATGATGGAGCTTTCACTAAAGCTAAGTAAACAAAAGTAAAAACATAACACGAAAGTAGCCAGATGACAAAATAAAAATGGTGACTGTGCAAAGGAAGGGGGAATGCTTCAAGAACAATGTGGCAGTTTCAGCCACTTACACAGTAAGATCCATTTCTCTGATATCCTTGAACTTGGTGAATCTTCTTTTCTTCTGGCAGATGTACTGGGCCCCTGCTATAACAGAGCAAGGAGCTGCTATCACTGGGCAGAGGGGGGATTATGGGAGGATGCTCTGTAAAGTCATAGGACCGAGGGAGTGGAGGACGAGGTGGGACTACTTCCTCTTCCTAAAGATTGTAGAATAGTCACCTTATTTAGATGTGCACACCTGTTACAATTATTTATAACTTAAAAAAGAAAAATAGATTACCATAGCTACACCAGCTATAGATCTTGGAATTAAAGGGACAATGTCACACTAAAAAAAAAAAAAGCCACGAGAGCTTAATTTTCTTTGGGTTTCTCTGTTTTTTTTGTTCATCTGTTTGCTTTTTTTTATTTTGTTACTACCACTTAGACTGAAATACTTCAACAGTTTCATTATTCAGCTTATCAAGACTTTCAAAACTAAGACCTTCACTTTCTGTAAGATATGTATGAACTCTCTGAATCATCCTTTTAAAATTAAATTAAATACCTTTTTATCAGACTTTTACAAAGTTCTGTAAACCAGATGTACATTGCATATACATGACATACACCATGACAATGTCCCTTTAAAACTGTAATTTCTAGCCAGATTTTCAGACGAATTGAACATTTGGGAGCTCCCACAGTTTCAGCTGTTCTTGTGGGTGCTCTGGCCATCTGAGAACCAGGCTCAATATGCAAATAGACATATAAAGCAATGTATTTCTTCCCATGAAAAGTGTGGTAGGTAGAAAACAAAGCCATAAATGAGGGGGCGGATATATTTCTAGGGCAAGAGCCTAGGGAGAGGGAAAGGTAAGAAATGAAAAAGAGAAACATACTGGTGAGAATATAAAGACACAGAGCAAATGGAAGTGTAAGAATTACTACGGGAGATACCAATTCTTAAAACTAATTAATAACGCAATATTTTCACAGAAACATACTGAATACGTACGTCAGACATCCTTAAAAGAATTATAACAATGGTCATTTTTATCATAGGTACGTTAGAAATTCAGTGATGTTAGAATGGTAAATATGCTAAAATCATACCTCATTTTTATATTTAATGGCTGAAAATGTCCTTGATCCCATGATGCCTGTTTGGGAAGAAGGGGAAAGGCATAGAAAGAAAGAAAAATTGTTTTCAGTAAACAGCTTTTAAAATGTGAACTATAATCTGTTGCTATGAAACAAATCCACAAAGCATCAACTTAAAATAAATGGCTGCTTTTTTCTTTCCTCAGCAACTTTACCATTTTTTTCAAACATAAAAAAGCAACTACGGAGCTTATCCATTTAAAAATGTGTATGACCCAGTCTCACTTCCTACTAGATAAAACCGACCAGTTTACCTGCCTCTGAAGAGCTTCTTTGCTGTTTATGTTTACTTAAACCCTCCATGACATCTTGAATTCTCCACAGTTCCTTCTGAATCTGAGCACGCTGTATCCCTGCTGACTCAGTCTGCCAGAAAATAAACAACATATATAGGCAATAAATCAGAATACATGGAAAGCGGGCAAAAAACCAGAACAGAAAACCTTTTTATTTCTTTAGATTACACGGCATATCTTTTCCCAGTGAAGGAAAATAAAATGCAGTAAAAACAGACACTGTCCCACAGAAGTGCAACACTCCTATACTACCAGAAACAAAAAATGTAAGATTAACTCATTTCATAATGCGTCAGTTAATTTGACAGCTATTTGTGAGCTCAAACTCTGCTTAAGAAGAGAGTTGTATCTACTGTCTCCAGAGACAATCCAAGCTAGCTCTGCACAGGAGACCTACATACAACAAAAGTAAAGGAATCATCAGTTTCAACCCTAAAATAGGTGGAGATGAACACGGTCTTTGCATATACTCGCACACAAACCGTGGGCTGATTTGCATTCCTGGTCACGCATGCTTTGGACTGTGTCACACACATTTCTCAGCTCTCGGCCTTCCTTGTAATCTCCTTTTCATAGCTGCATAGAAAATCAATCCCTGAAGCAAAGAGCCTCTAACGCCTCCCAGCATGGGCCACACCCATCTGCCTGTCCCACAAAATGCAGGCACATCTAGGGGGAAGTAGGGGGGTGTGTGTCTCACAGAAAGATCTCCTCAGAAATTCAGAACTTACACTAACTGGCCAATCCTCCACAGCACAGCACAGCGAGGCAGTAAGATACACATCAGAACTCTTCGTAAGTAAGACCTGAAGCAATGCCTGGAGTGGTTTTAATTACCGTTTATTTGGAGAGCATGATTTAATTACATCCTAAAATATTCAGCTCAGTGAAAGGATTTTTGTGAAGATTTAATATGACTGTCACAGTAATTAAGGTCTGAGAAAACTACCCTAGTTTGGACCTCATCACTGAAACAGAAAGAGGAGGCTGCCAGACACAGGAAAATCAGTGCTGTAGCTTCGAAATAAGAGGAAAAGCTGAAGAACTTCTCAGGACTTAAAAACCTTTTTTTTTTTTTTTCCTACCTTGTAAGTTAACATACTACATGCCACTCTTTTTAAAATTTGTGTAGTTTAAAAAAAAAAAAGAAAATGAAAGTGATTTAAGTGTACTTTAAGACCTATGCCACACCTGAATTTCTCCAAGCCGATCAAGTTGCTCCTGCATGTGGTTCCTTGTTACAGTTACATCATACTCCAATTTATCATATTCTCTCCAAGCTCTTTCTAGTTCCTAAACATATGATACAAGAATTACAGATGTACATTCAAGTAAAAAAAAAGTACATTCATTTTTCTTTTTTCAGTGGCATGAAACTTCAGAAAGTAATGCAGAAATAGGTATCAGCAGTATATAAATACATATCTTAGAGAATGCAATGTTTAAACGACTTTTCAGTTTTCTAATGAAACTTAATGGATTTCAAACAAACGGCATTTTGTTGTTTCACAAACCAAAAAGATAGGCAAGGGTGAAATCTTCAGAATATGTCTTTATAATCAACAAGCATGTGGGTCTTAAGTTGTCCTTTCACCAAGGCAGAAAACCACAAAAATGGAATCATATTTGTCTCTTTCATTATATAAAATACATATATGCGAGTGCACAGCATGTGCATGTAAACACAATGTATTATGCAAGAAAAATATAAGTCATCCAACTCTGCTCGTAAGGTTACCAGTGAATGCCTCAGGCCTCCTAACATACCATTATTTTTACATCTGCAAAACTACAAAACCAGAAGGTAGAATGTGTGAAAAAAACATCTTTGAGGTCAGATCTACCATCTCTTTAGGCCTACATCAAGCAATTAACCCAATTTAGCATAAATTAAGAAGTTAATGAGGGAAAGTGTATCTCAAGGATTTCCTTTCCCCTGATTCCCTTCTCCTTGTCCAACCAATTCCTTTTACAACACAGTCTAATGTTCAGACTAAACCCTGTATTTCAGGGCCTACTTCGTATCAATTTAACCAAATATCTTTTTTGGCTATACGTGTAAGTAGGCAAAAACTATTCTTTGTCTTCATTTCAGTGTAGAAACCATCACAAAGTGGAAAAGCACAGTAAACAGCAATTCCCTTCCCTTCCCTTCCCTTCCCTTCCCTTCCCTTCCCTTCCCTTCCCTTCCCTTCCCTTCCCTTCCCTTCCCTTCCCCTCCCTTCCCTATTTTTTTTTAATATTTTTGCAAGTGTGTAACTTGTAAGATCTTTTAAATATAATGGCCCACTATTAAGAAAGACCGTGACTGTATAATCTCTTCTTCTTTTCATCCTGCAGGTGCTTTTGCTTAAAACATCTGATCAAATATCTGATAAAGTTTGCACTTGCTACTATTTTGCCATCACATAATATAGCTTATTTGCATATTTTAACTCTTCCATAATCAATTTTTCTTATTGTAAGGATGAAAATTGCCATACCAATTACAGTCAGTATGCAGTCATTCCTGGTCAAAAAGAAAAATTAAAAAAGATAATGACTACTTGATGAATATGGTGAAAAGATCACTTTCCAGCTGACTTTGGCGAAAGTACAAGCAAGTAGAAGACAACTGAGTTTTGTAGGAACGTAATGAAAAATAACCAAAGAGAATCCAATTAAAAAAATGAACATGACAATAACTGTGCAACACTTCCTTAAATGTACAGGCAAGAACGTATTACTTACTGCAGTAGCTCGCGATACTTCTCGGCAGGTGCTAAGCAGTCCATTCTGCAAGTCATCTCTCTGTAAGACTACGTTTTGTATGGCTGCGGGATTATCTGCGTTCATTTCTATCTCCTGACTTGCTGATAGCAAAGCTTGCTCAAGCGTGTACTATTGTAATAAAAAGAATTATTTTTAATGCTCTGCATCATCGGGCTGATTTTCATTTTATTTCAGTTATCAATGTTCTGATAATAATCATGTAAAATAATATCCATTTTAGGTAATAAATATAATTGTCCTACTTTCTCCTTGTGTAGCTGTTGAAGCTTCTCCTCCAGCGCTTGTACAACTTTATCTTGTTCACATAAACGGCTAAGCTTAGCCTAATATGTAACAGAAAATGATCACAATTAGGATTTCATTTTAATAATCTTCAGTAATCGAAACGCAACTTGATCAAATCATTATATGAATCTATACAGAATATTATTACCACAAAATATGAATTCTAAACTTATGAAGGCATCAGTTCTGCATTTTCAAATTAACCTTAAAAAACTCTCCTAAGATATTATGAAGTGTTATTATAACTTGAAACAGTGTGGCTCAAATCACGTAATTTATGACTCTACAGATGAATCTTTACAACTTGATAATAGGTTTTAAATACCATTTTAATTGATGTATTCCTCAGCATTATAAAGAATATGGTATATATTCACAGTCTTCCCCATGGTTTATTTCAGGAGGTAGTTTTTAATAGTTAGTTACTGGTACTACCCATGCTCTGCTCTTGTTTAGCTCTGATCAAGGCTTGGCTATGACTAAAACTGCTCCACTCCAGCTCCACTTTGAGTAAGTAACTGTCCAGTGCACCCCAAGCAATTCGAAACAGTTTACTTCTCTGTTTGAACAATATTTTTGGTTCAGTTTGTGCTGCTCTGAGTTTTTAACTCTAAGACTGGAAGCCTACTTTCTGTTTAGTAAAATAACATCCCTTAAATCATTATACCTACTCTCAGCTGCATTGTGCAAGGATGACTAGAAATGCATATTTATGTATACGCAGTATGACTATATGGGTGTATTTTTCACTACCAATTTTACACCGAGCCCCTTTATTTAGTAACTAGCAACCCAACACTCTGAACGGTAACAAGCCGTGCCAAATTTCAGTTCTGGAGTATCGATTATATTTCCTGAGAAATCACATCTCTCATGCTTATAAAGGAATCACAGCTACAGAGTTTTTTCCTTCTAAAATAATTAATTCCTTTCTAGAAGCCAAGGGGGAAATAAACAAAATAAAGAGACAAATACCAACATTTCCAAGAAAGGAAAAATACAGATGACTTACATCAATATCCAGCTCTTCAGTTCTATATTTGTATAGTGTACCCCTACATTCTTCTTGTGTTAACTATAAGGAAGAATAATATTGCCATAAAACAACTTAATTGGACTATGTAAACTAAACTACTGTTCAGCTTAGAGAGTTTTAATACAAAAATCACCTTTTGCTTCAAAGTCAAACATACAGCATCGAACAATATAATTTTAGCCAATATATATTTATGAAGGTAAGTAAATGGAATGTCAAGCAGACTGTCAGTAGAAAGTTGCATCAACTTAACAGGCTACGTTTCTAATGCAAATTGTTTTTTTAAAGATGTACAACTAACTCAATCACACATGGATTATGTAAGAAGATGAGACTGCCAGAGTATACTTAGACACAGTTATAAACATTTATGTGCATTTTCTTATGCGCATTCTAAATACAAGGGCTCATTCTACTTGGAATTAATTACTCTAGGCCCACTAAAGTCAAGCACATTCACAAGGAGGATGTTCTTATGTGAATCTGAAATCGGAACAGAATGACTTAAGTAAATAAAATGTGTGTAAAATATCTCATTGCAGACACATGCCAAATAAGTGCCACCATACACCTTTCTGCCTACTTTTTCATATGAATTCCCTCCCCTTCTACAGAACATTACCATAAATGCCATAAATGGAAACTCTTTGATGTTATCTTTGGACCTAGGCAAACTTGTCTCCTCGTGCCAATTAGCATGTAAGGTGTCCTCAAACTACTTTCATATAGCTCCTCACAGTAAGTTCTCAAATCTTTCAGTCTCTGAACTGACCAGTAACAAGATTTAAAAATATATTAAGTGAAAAAATGGAGCTCCACAATTTAGAATGGATTGTTGCATATATAGTAACTACTTAATGTCCTATACAGCAAGTACTGGCATAGTACTATCAACCTTGGTATTCTATTTAAAACATGTGTGCATGGAATCTCAACACAGACGCCTTCCTTTCATATATCTGTCATAATTAGGTCATTATGAATTAATAGTGCAAGAAAGACTATAAAAACACAAGTCCATGTTAAAGTACAATTATAAATAAAAGGACTAGGGAAGGGTTAATCAGACAAGCATTCCACACATACAGTAAATCTTCAACACACTTAAGTGTTTCATTTCAAGACATTATGTCCACATACCTCATGCAAATGCACCTGGTGACAATTTAAGAGTACGTATAGTATATTAAAACCACACAGTAACTCTCTTTGAAATGGACATTTTATGAAAATGAGTGTTGGAATATGAAAAAAGCCACAGCACTTTTGCACTTCATGAATGTCACAAAAATTAAGATATCTATTTAAACTCCTACTATTGTAGAGTTGTTGTTGATTTGATCACAATGAGAGAAAAATGAGGAATGGAAATATTTTAAAAAAACTCATAAACATGGCCAAATGTCCTTAACTTACAGAGAAACCCTAGTTGTATTTCACAACACAAAGATTTTACCAATTAAAGATTGTCCCCTATTAGAGATATACATCTTTCCAAGACACTGCTCAGCCTTTTATATAGCTTGCCTGGAAAAACGTAACGCTATTTTTTCAAGCCAGAATTTTTTTCACTTTTTTATTTCTTAAAAATGACATACATTTATTTTTTGGCATTTCAATCTTAATTATAGCCAAGCTTAAAACAGCCTTCCAATTGAGCAACCTTATCCTTGCCCACCTCCTAAACAGAATATATTTTAGGCATTCAGAAAACGAAAACACATTTTCAAAGAACACTATACATGTGCTAATTGTTCTTATGAAAATCCTGTCACACTTTCAAAATTGCTGACAACTTCTTGCTTTTGTCACTGGTACTAGTTACCCACAACACGCACTGCTGGAGAGCCACTTCATTTCAACAGTTCTACTGCAAAGTTTTACAAAAACTTAGCCCCAAAATCTCTAAAAATGGCAAGAAACACTTAATCCATCTCTGACAAAACTGCAGCTTCTCCTTCTGCAGCACATCTACAAATCAGCTTAAGGCAAGGAGTGCAGAACACTATCGCATCCTACCGGAATTAGGAGAGGAACTGCAGTAGACAAAATGCAATTACACATTACAAGCAAGGTTAACAAGCTCGTAACCCTGGAAAACGCATTATAAGAGCTCCAACGATCAAGTTATCTAAATGTATTTTATGTCATGTTCAACGAGCGCGCCTCTCACCAAATTGTTCCTACAAATCCTTTAGCAGGGCAGTGATTTTGGGGAAAGAGCTGAGCCTCTGACTTGCTCCTGACTTCTATGCTTTTCCTCGATGCTTGCCAACTCCCACTCAAGAAAGTCTGCTCCTCTTAACACGGGGAGGGATGCTGCTCAGCTCCCAGAAATTGAGGAGCTGCACCCCGAATGCCTACAAACAGAACTTACCATTTCCGAAAGGTAACCTCTCCATGCAAGAGTTTGGCCAAACATGTATCTTACACGTGGAAAGGTAAAGCGACCTTAAGTGAATCTCCATCTTAGAAATAATTTGCCATTTACTTAACCGCTCCACTGTACAGTCCCTATCTCCATCAACACCAGTGCCAGAAGAATCACAGAAGTGGATAAATCCACCTCAATGGGCACAACAGAAGATGTCCTCAGAGGGAAACTTCTTCTTAAATAAATGTAGATTAGGCACACCCCCTCTCTTGAGACCTGAGAGCTTAAACCTATTTAAGCAGTCAATATTGAAAATGTTTAAGGGCCAGCATTATTTCATTACCGTAAAAGCTATTTTCAGATTCTGCTAACCACTCTGATTCAATAAATATAGGGCAGGACACTTCACACCTTGTGAGCACACTAAGTACCTCCGCAAGACTACTGCACTCAGGAAATTAGAACTACCTAGGACATTTTGTGGGGAGCAGGAGGTTTAAGTCAGACTTCCAAGAGGCTTTCTGTGGGCTTTTTTCTTTTTTGAAGTACAATGTCATATCAAGAATCGGGGCAAACAGGCATTTACCCCACAGTAAGCAAGATTCTCTTCTAATTTTGCATAATGCAACAGAAAACATTTCAAATACAAATTGGAAATATAAGATTTTTTAAGCTCAAATGAAATCATCTCATGTACATAACAAAACCTCAAAGATATTCCTACCTACGAATCTCAAAATAGTTTAAATGTATGAAGCTGCTATAATTACAACAACAGTAATAAAAAGTATGCTATAAACAAGGACTCCCTATCCTTACAGAAGGAAGAAAAAAGCAAGGACTATTTTTTATAAGTTTTTAATGTATTAAGAACAATTGCCCAAGCAAAGACATGGATGTTAGCTTGTTGAATTTGGACTTTCATTTTTCCCCCTTTAGGGTACTTTCACATGTAAGAGGAACTGATGATAATTCTATTTTTTATGATCAGAATATACTGCTTTAGAAAAGAAGATTAACACGCCTCATCTAATATAAGAAAGAAAAAACCCCCAAACATGGTAGAAATAGATTCAGGCTCTACTTTCCTTGTCTGTACATATGGAATCATTGCACTGGCTTATAATTGTAAATTTATAGTACAGTCTGTAGAGCAGACTGATGTAAGTCAAAGTGATTTCAATAACTGTGAAGCTGTAACAAATCACAAAAATGTCTTGTAACGTATTTGAAATAGTATATATTTTAGCTATTTTACTAAAGAACCATTAATCACTACAAATAAACAGGAAGTAAGACATCTTACTTTCTAATTAAATAAAAGCTTTTCTTGCTTTCCTTTGCTAACTCTATAAAAGCTTACTCACAAAATTGAACTCAATAATCTGAAGCAAAGGGAGATCTTTACCTACAGGAATGATTACAATCATTGGAAACTAGTCTGTCGTCTTGACAACAAAGCAGGTTTCAGTCACTTAGAAAAAGGTTTTTCCCAATTGTTCACATTTCTTTACAACTTCAGTGGAAAAGACGACTGGTAAAACTCATTTATTTTATTTGAATAAAAAACTATATGTTGCTTAAACTTTAAGTAAGTTGTCAGAATTTTAAACAAAAAATTCAGATGACTACGTAGGCAGTGAAATTTTGTGTGTATTTTTATCCTTTCCTGAAAGTCAGTTAATGCAATATTTCATATAGGATACATCAACCATGAACGTGGAAGGTCTTGCTGTTCTCCAGTTTATGCAATACGTGGGTTCTTCCACACAAGCCTGCCAACATATCACAAACACTCTGCCCTGAAGAGACCACATCCCTGGTGACAAAAGGTTATTCAATCTTCAAGGCCTGTTAGATTCACTGTTTCTTTGACAAAAATGTCAAAAACGGTGCTTATTCAGTGTCAAATACGAAGCAGAATGTACATCTACAAGGTGGAGGCAGCAATACCTTATAGCTGACAGCGTATCTCCGCCAGGACAACACCCTAAAAGGTACTGGTATCCCTAAATAAGTGGGGAGACTGGCCCAGGCACAGCTATACCTCTGATGTGCCTCTATTAATATTAGAAGTTGAGCTAGTTTACCCTGGCACATACACAGCACCTCTGTTCGTTTTATGTATGTTGAATTATTTGACTTACATACTCAATTAGAGAAAATTGATTTGCTTTAAAAAAAGCAAACAGCTAGGCTTCTCTAAAAAAAAAACAACAAAAAAAACCCCCAACCACACCAAAAACCGTTTCATTTAGGGTTTGAGGGCACTTTACTTCTCCCATTCCTCTCCCAGATAGCTCCGTCAAGTTCCACGTTAAAGGTCCTATTTTGCACACAGGAGCACAAATGAAACGATCCTGAAATTGAAGTCACTCACATGCCAAGTCCCTTTGGGACGTTGAGATTTCTTGCAGCTTTTCTGGATCACAAGCAAATCTACAATGTGGAGTGGGCTTCCACAAAAATGAAACAGGAAATTAAACTGGACCATTTTTTAGAAACATGGCAAAGGGTTAATCACTAATAAATGCTTGGCTTACATGGCAGAACATCTCCTTCACTTTGAACTATGCAACCTTTACCTGTCGCTTTGGCTCCCAAGTACATAAATGCAAGTTTAAGAGAACTGGTCAAACATTCCCTTCTAACTGAGCATCAGAACTGCACACCCCAACTGCTGCAAAACACCGCAACCATTGAAGTAAGAACAACATCTTTGCTGTAGTAGAGAGCAGAAACTTCTTAATCATTCCTTTATGTGACAGGAGCTGCTCAGTTAAGCCCCAGGAGCCCTAAGACACTGCAGTGCCAACAGATACGTATTGGCCATGCTCATAAGTTAATGCAGGTCTCAACTCACAGACAATATTTCCATTCACATTTCGGATTCGTCTTCCATCTTACCATTTACAACCATCACTAGAGACTCTGTAAGCGTGCACGGTTAAGTCTGCTGTGACTTTATGAACAGACACTGCTTTTTGGATTTACAGTCCCCAGATCAAAGTCATTTTGATCTTTCCTTTCTTCAGTGGCTAAAGGCTTGGTAGGTGCAAACAAAAACTTGTAAATCCACTTTCTAGAACGAAACAAAATTGCCAGAAATGACCAGGTAAATGCCACTCACATGCTTTTGTAGTGGTCAAAAGAAAAAGCCCTTTGAACACTAATTGCAGAGAATCATGCTAAGACAAATGTTGGAAGCTTATTGGAGGTTTTATGAATTTACTGGACACCTGCATAAAGCATCAACTAATTAAATCATCTAGACAGAGAAAGTTATTCAAAAGTGTACACTTAATACTCAACAACAAAAACGCAGCAAAAGCCATGCTAACAATATTGCAGCATTTTATAAAGCATGGATGACTTGTGGTTTTCCAAAGCAAATAAGAGAAACACCGATGTCATGAATAAATCTGAGGAACAACCAAAACTGTCACTAAGGAAAATTTTCGCAGATGATAAAGCAATTTCATTCACTATCCAAGACCTTACTTGCTGGTACAGTTGTGGTCTTAGCGCCGAGTTCTCAATCATAGTGTGAACCATGGTGATTAAAGGTTCATTCTCTTTCATCTATTTCAAATCAGGAGGAGCATACAGCAAACATCAGTTTACAGCATGGCTAGATTTGAAAGACGACACTGTAAAATATAGCCTCTACTTTAATTTTTTCTAATAATGCAGTAGATTACATTTTATCCCATGCTTTTTATATATTCCATCATTCAGCAATATCAACATTTGAAAAGTTTAATAATATCAAACAAATGTATCAAAACCACATAAATGTTCAAACCCAATGTAATATTTATTCACCAACACTCTCCCTTTTTAAAAATAAAAAAAGGCTTAAAATAAGCCCGGCTTTGCATGATATCGAAATGAAAAGTATTATCAGATTATGCGGTAGGAACACTCAAACCTTTATAAAAAACTTTTAAATAATATATTTAATAACTCAATGTACATTAAAAAGACATAAGCATTCACAGCCTCTGAATATAGAGGCGAGGTTTAGACTTAGGTTCACGTATCACAAAATGTCTTTATATACTGCACTGATTTATATGATTAGGAACTTAGAATCATCACTCATTGCATCTACCCACCCCCACATATGGGTGTGAAACTATTTCAGAACCGGTCAGACATTTTGTAGAATGATCAGCATTTACTGATGTGCGCAAATGTCAAAACTTTGATTATTACAGTAAAAATTGCATATATTTAGGATTTCCAAAAAAGATGCAACACGGGAAATCCAGGAAGGAAGTGTACATATGAATAATAATGATCTTTAACTCTGTCTTTATGTGTGTGTATATATATATATATGCACTCACCATGAATTTGTGTGGCAATGTATTGTTTCACAGACTAAAATGCAACAGAATGCCTGAGTTTTTGATGCCTTTTAGAATTTCTTGCCCCTAACTATTTATAAAAAAACCACTAACATAATGGAGAAGTAATTCTTTTCTTCTTACGGGAAACACATTCTTCTTGTTATAGATAGAGGACCTTTTGTTGTTGTTGTTGTTTTTTTACACACAGTGAAGTCTGATCAGCTTGTAAGTTAATCACCATTAAAGACGACCTCATCTTAAGAAGGCAAGCTTAAATGCTCTGTTTGTTCTAATGCAGGAAAAAAACCAAACAAGCAATGCCTCCCGTCTGCTCGTCATGTACAATACACATAAACAGAAAACTAGAACTGACACAAGAAGTTGTACTCTCTTTACACCAAAACTCTGTTCAGAGAGTGAGCGCACCAGGTGATACCAAATGATATCTCAATAGTAAGATTAACAATAAGGTCCAAAGCCAAACAATCAAACTACAGTCAACTGACATATTTGTAAAGAAAAAAAAATACTCTGAGGCTGAAGTATTTTATTAGGAGTATACTGGTTTGGAAGCATTTTTATCAGGAGGATTTCAACAGCTTCAGGCTCTTTTGGCTAATTCTTCTTATAATATTTCAAAGTTTTCCTTTCTGACAGATAACAAGACAATACAATGACAGAATTAGTTTCTGCAGAAGTGTTCAAAGATTGCTTTCATCCTGATTAGAAAAGAAGCAAAGTGGATTTGCTAAAGAGATGTTCTGGAGTAATGTTTTGTCCTCCAGTGAGCTCTAACTTTGATTTATAGGACCTCTTCCAATATTTTTAATACCATTGATGCTTAACCATGCTTATGTAACACTCTTTGCAAAGTCCAGTTATTTCCAGCACAGCTCCAGTTCCTTAAGCCCTTACAGAAAAAAAGATCAAAAACCAGATAATTGGTAAAGTAATTCCAACCAAAGAGCATTTGTAGTAGTCAAATATATAAAGCTTTTCAAACTTGTTTCCCAAAATATACTGATACTGAACTACTGAGAAGTTCCAGGTATCTGTCACAAACCTTCCACTAATTAAAGCTAAGGCACGCACAAGTTAATGTGAAGAACTGGCAAAGTAAGCCAATGCTACGTGGGACACAATGACAAGTCCTATACTCTAAAAGATGAAGAGGATACCTGTTTTGTGTTCTTAAAGCATATAATGAGGCTACTCCCAAACTGAAGTTCGAGATGATTCACATTGAATAAATAGTTTAAGGAAAAATAGTTGCTTGTTCATAAAAGAAATATCCCTTGATTTTCTCTCTCTTCAGAAAAGAAAAAAATAAATTGTACAGTAAAGGACATATTTTAGATCCCATGTATAATACTAATAGTATTATACTCAAAGAGTCTTTCCAGTTACAGAATTCACAAAAATTGGAATTAAGATTTTCACAAACCAAAGTGTGAACTGCCTAGTGCCACACAGCAACACAGCAGTAAAACCAAGTAAAATCCAGCAGTCCTGGCTTTACCTCTTTCTACTTCTAGTAGCAACTATTTCTTCTAAGAACTGATGCTTCACCTTTACTTTTATTTTTACTGATGTAGTTGTAGTTTCTAACCACAACTGCACTTGGAAACAAAGAAACAACCACCTCTTTGACATATGATCGATATGAACAGCTACATTACTTATGAGCGAGCATCCGAGCGGGTATTTTGTGTATTAAACCACATATATAAAGCCAAGCTACTGACCATCTTTCTCTTCCTTCCTCTTCCTGAATTCTCTTCTGTGTTTGCTAACACCCTACAAAGACAACATTTCAGTATGTGCTGTGCTGGTGGCAGCAATGAGCTGGAATAGTGGGTCCCTTCCAGGGAGGTGACCTCACTGATGAGGTAAGGTCATATGTTAAGGGTGACAAAAGACTGAACTTAGACTGTCAGTTTTATCCATTTCCTCTCACCCTTCCTGAGGGTAAAAGGACCTGGAAATAGGACCTGACCAAGCTTTCCCCCCACCCTTCCTCTGCTCTTTAATCTTCTGTCCAAAAAAAAGAAGGAAAAAAACAGTTTTCCTTCCTGCCTTCTTTTTACAGCAATGATGCCTCCAGCGTAGTTTTTTTCACCCTACAGGGCCCCTGTCCTTGAGTAACCCTTCTTACCCTGGGGAGGGGAAAGACAAAAAAAAAAAAGCAGCAGAACGAACAACAGTGGTGGCTGAGTCAACTCACTCTACCTTTTCCAGACAACCTGAAAAATCCAAGAGTAGTATTCTACATGTTGCTAATACAGGACATCGAATTCTAGGCTGAAACACAAGGTATCAGATATAATACAGGGTATCTGTCCACTCTAACCAAACCCCCTTGTACTATTCCAGCTTCCTTTAATTTATTACATTTTCCCAGAGCCACCTTCAGGATCTCAGAACGAGGGAGGTAGAGTATGGATGTTGGCTGTGGGACCTTCACTCCTTTGTTTGACAACTTCTTGTTCAAGTTCTGTTTATTTTCATGCACCCTCTGAAAACTGAAAAAAAAACTAAAAATGAACACACCAGAAGTATGTGAGCTCCCTGACACCTAAACTATCGATGTAAAGAGCCACTTCAAAAAAAAAAAAAGACTAAAATTTAGTAGAGCTTCTACTGTGACAAACCAACCCAGGATATGCTGAGATCAACACGACAACATGCACATAGTGTTTTACATAGGTAGCTTGAGCACAGTAGAAAAAGGTTTTTCAGCCAAAGAAAAGTTTTAATATCAACATAAAATTCAGAAGTGTACTAAAAGACTAGTTTGCTGGAATTCTCTGTAGTAACAGGAAGATTCACATGGGACCTCCTGTCATGGCTTTAGTTACAAAGGAGAAAAAAGGCGTGTCCAGCTTTTATTTGAAAAAAAATACTGCTTTTTGTTACGTTATTGTAATTAATGGGACAAATACGTTACGGAGATTGCTGGCTTGGATTTAGTAACACACAAAAAGTGACCTCTTAAAATTTGATAGTGCAGAAGACTGAGATCTTTATCTGAGATCTTTATTTTATCTGAGATCTTTATTTAAAGATCTTTATTTAATATTTTATTTAAAGATCTGAGATCTTTACTTTATCCGAGATAAAAAGTGCCTTCATGACATGCCCCACACTGGCAAACAAGTCATTATTTTCTAAGGTTGCTCAAAGAACTACTTAAGAGGCACCTCTCTATGAACCCGGAGCCAGCAGAGTGGTTCACAACCTTGCTACAAAAAAAGATGCCAGACAGCTATTCTTTTGGCTTTAAGACATCAAAGAAATCACATGGCTGGATCTATGTATGTCAGTCTCTCCATTCTTTGTCTCTGAACTCCAACAACAACAACAAAAATTCTGAAAGCATAACACAAACCCATCAAAAACTGTAATGTAAGAATTTCTAAGCATCTCAAAATGAAAGAGCAGTACAAAAAAACCCCATGACTTAAAACAGGTATGGGATTTTCTTGAAGCTACCTAACCAGCAGACAATAACTTACTGCAACAGCATAAAAGTTACCTTCCCTACA